>NC_050475.1:9248020-9467681 GCF_013373865.1 Monomorium pharaonis | reverse complement strand
TAGCGATCACTGATAATAACCGACGTTTTTATATTCAAATATTAATAACACCGCGCTGTAAATCCTGTGTTTCAATATTTTAATTGTAAATTTAAGATTGTAAATATACTGAATATTTAGTGAAACTCTTATTTCCTTTTATTCCAACAATTACCTCTCCTCTTATTCGAATTCGTGACGAACATAATCTTGGATATTATAAAACAAATTAATTTCAAGTCTTTACTCGAATATAAACTCGATTAATCAGAGACTTTGAGTAAGAGCCATTGGTGCGGCTGACCCGCACGGTCTGCGACGACTGTTTCAGTCCTGATTGATCGCAGGTTCATTGTTGCCATTTTTTAAAATAAGTACGAATTATTATTCTCTTCGTTATCATAAAAATATTTTCATCACGAATGCCGAAACAGCGACGTGGCGGACGTAAATACCAAGTTCGCAGAATTAAAGCACAATTATACCAGACATTACCTACTCACGGATTTCTCCACTACCTCGGTGTAGAAGGAGATTACGCGGTCGCGGATAAAACCGAAACGCTCGTATCCTTGCCAGTTAGAGTCAGTGATTACAAATTAGTGCCTATCATTTTCCACGTGCCTCGCATCAGGCCGTCAGTCATTCCTGCCGAAGACCCGCGCTTTGCTGCCTACACCACTCGCCCATCGACAGAGAAGGACGTCCCTGAGCACATTCCGTACAAGCCAGTACGAATCTCCGTTGGGAAGCAACCTGTCGACGTGACACATATTTCTAAGGAGGATCCAAGGTACGAGTTTTACGCCTCCAAAAATAGGGTAAGTGCTTGGATCAATTCTCAATACCGAACAGTGAATTCGGAGTGCCTAGAATCTCGCGAAGAATAGGTCTCGCCATTTTTACGCGGCCACGTGGCTGAGCGTGCCTCGCGTCATTTTGTACGCCGCGCAACGACGCCGTCGCATCGCTCCGGCTCCCCCACTACCGCCGCTGTAGAAAGCCGCCTACTCGAGTCAAACGTCTCCCCTCTACTCCGCGCCGTGATTTCTCTAACCGCCGCGTAAATTTTAATATTTAATATGCGCCTCGCACAAATATCATGGGCGTGATTAATCGCGTTTTCCCGCGAAAGTATGAAATTCCTCTTCGTTCACGCGGAATCACAAACGAGATAATTTCGTGCAATGAAGTTTTCCTTTTTCGAAATCGCCTTAATAATTCAATTCTCTGTCACGATTGCATCGGCGATCAATCCGACCCTAGCAATTACAACGAAGAAATCCGTCACTATATCCACTGCGGTACTAGTCCTATATATGAAGAGTGCTCCGAATGCTGCGTAATCTTAAATATCACCGTCTCATACGACGATTGCAGCGACTGCACCGCGAAATTTGAGTCGTTTATAATATCTGCCCTTTCCGCGCGTTATCACACCCCTTTTTATAATATTCCGATTACCATAACCGTCGCACGGTCTATATCTCCGTATCGTCTTTTATGCCGTGGAAGACGAGCCATGCGACACGGTGACTCAGCTAATCGATTTGTTAACAGGAGCTTTCGGTTCGTCTAAAACGCTAGATCAATATCGAGGCGAATTGAGCACGGTCTATTTAAAACCGCTGGAACATATTATTGATTATATTAGTCGAGTGAAAGATCTCCGCACTAATATTCTCGACGCGGAACGCCGAACGAAAGGATATCTCGATCCCCGCTTCGTCGAAGAAATAGACGATCTGACCGCTAGATCGTTCTGCGAGGGCTTACCTCTCGATTATAGACTGCAGCTCAAATCTGACGCTTATCAATCATACGCAGACGCCTTTTCCTCCGCGAAAGTCATCGCTAAACGTCTGGAATTAGATAAACAACGATACGATCCGCGCTGTCAGGAAGCTCGTCATACGGAGCAACGCCGCATGGCGCCCATCGGAGCCCCCTCTACGCCGCGATTTAATCAGCAGCCTTATCGCCACGATTCCCCGGACTGAGACAGAAGGGACTTACCTGTCTCCCCTCGTAATAACCATAATAATAGGTCAAACCTTCTCCCCGCGTAACAATTATAATAATCTTAACGATTTCTCTCCGCGCAATAATTACAACAATAGAAGCTACGCTCCGCGTAATAATCAAAACGATATTAGAGATTATTCCCCACGCAGTAACTATTTCTCGCGCAGTAACTACGATAATACAGCCAGAAATTATTCTTGGCGTAACAATCACGATAATTTCCCTCCGCGCGATAACCATAATAATTCGAATCCTCGTAACGATCGAGTTAATACATCGAGACCAATCGAAAGCGCGCCTCGTGACGCATCAAATAAAATCTGTAAATACTGCAAACATCCCGGCCATGAGATCGACGAATGCCGGAAAAGACAGTATAATAATTCGCGAAGAATCGAGTCGGGAAACGCAACAAGTCCGTCAGGACCACGGGACGCGAACCGCGCGGACAACAGGAATACGCGTCCGATAAATGCAATCGAGGCGGAAACGAACGAACAGTCGCAGTCTTAAATCCGGATAGATTTCCTCACGCGCCAACAGTAACTATTTCGGCTACCGGGTTATTAAGCGATATCGATTTTATGGTAGATACGGGCGCAGCTCCTAATATAATAAAAAAACGTAGCATACACCCCGATACTCCTATATCCACGCTGGAACCGCTCTACCTTAGCGGCATTGCAAGCGGTCGCGTCGAGACTCTCGGGTCTATTGAAATAATGTACGAAGGTTATCCCGTAACCCTCCACGTGGTGCCAGACAATTTTCCAATCGCGCAAGAAGGCATCTTAGGATCGGACTTTCTGCGTGACGCTTCAAATATAAACTTTCTTGAAAAATACGTGGAGTGGCAGGGAACGAAAATTCCATTCACATCCCGCGAGCGAATAGTAATTCCCGCGAGATCTCAGGCTACATTCTACCTTAGGGTTAAGAATCCAGCCGTCAAAATCGGATATGTCCCGCGACTTAGCGTCTGCGACGGTGTATACCTCGGTGACGCATTAGTCACAAATAGAGAAGGAAAGGCATACGTAGGCGTGGTAAATGCGAGCGAGCAAGACAGAGAGCTCGTTGTGCCCGATATAGAATTGCAGGAAATCTCAGAAATTTCTTCTCGTAGGACTACGAAAAATTTAAAAAATGAAATTAATGCTACGATAAACGCTGTGACGTACAATACAAAAGCCGATAGAATTCAAAAAGTCCTCGAATTACTCCGCCTAAGTCATTTGAATGAGGAAAAGGCGGTGCATGTAGACGAATTAATCGAGAAAAATGGCGATCTATTCCAGCTGCCCGACGAGCCTTTAAGTCATACTACCGTAATCGAATATAAAATAACGACGACGGACGAACAGCCGATTAACACAAAGCAATACAGATATCCGCCGATTCATAAAGACAAAATAGATAGGCAAGTGGGGGAACTTTTGAAAAACGACGTTATAAAATCTTTTACCTCCCCTTATAATTCCCCCCTGTGGATCATGCCTAAAAAGGCAGATTCTAAAGGAAACAAGCGATGGAGACTTGTGATTGATTTCCGCTCCTTAAATGAGAAAACTTTGGGCGACGCATATCCTTTGCCTAATATAACAGAAATTCTCGATCAACTGGGCAGTGCTAAATATTTCAGTGTATTCGATTTAGCCTCAGGTTTCCACCAAATACCAATGCACGAATCCGACGCGCCGAAAACAGCTTTCTCCACCCTTCGGTCACTACGAATACAAAAGAATGCCCTTCGGCCTGAAAAACGCCCCAGCCACGTTTCAAAGACTCATGGATCTCGTTTTAAGCGGTTTGCAAGGAATAACATTATTCGTATACTTAGATGACGTCGTGATTTACGCGAGCTCCTTAAAAGAACATAAGAAAAAATTTAATCAGCTGGCAGAGCGTTTGAGACAAGCAAATCTAAAATTACAGCCCGATAAATGTGAATTTCTAAGAAAAGAAGTAACATACTTAGGGCACGTAATAAACGAAAATGGAGTAAAGCCTGACCCGAAGAAAATAGAGGCTGTAATGCATTTTCCGCATCCGAAAAATACTAAAAATATTAGAGAATTCTTAGGTCTAGCCGGTTATTATCGCAGATTTATTCCGAATTTCTCGTGCGTCGCGAAACCTCTTACGAATCTCTTAAAGAAAGACGAACCCTTTGCCTGGCAGCAGGCACAAGAAATCGCTTTTACGACCCTCCGAAAGCAATTGTGTTCCGAGCCTTTGTTACAGCATCCCGATTTTACTAAACCTTTTATTCTAACGACTGACGCTTCGGGATATGCAATAGGCGGAATATTGAGTCAGGGCGATATAGAAAGAGACCTATCGCCTATACCTCGCGATTATTAAACACGGCCGAACAAAATTATTCAACTATTGAAAAAGAATTGCTTGCGATTGTATACAGTACGCATTATTTCCGACCATATCTCTACGGTAATAAATTTAAACTCGTGACGGATCATAAACCACTAGTATGGATGCATTCAGTTAAAGATCCGACGTCGAGACTCATGCGATGGAGATTAAAACTCGCCGAATACGAATTCGAAATTGTATACAAAGCAGGAAAAACAAACGTAAACGCCGACGCCCTATCTCGTAACCCTGTCATAAAACGAGATATACAAGACACAACGGCTATCCTACCCCTCGAAGCCTTCGACTCCGACGACAAACCTATCTTCGACAAACCCTCACGCGGAAACAATAAAACGACGGGACCGACAGACCGAAGCCCGGACGAAAAACAGACGGACAAAAACACTCGAGCGAAATCAATAAACACGAACGAACAGCAAAAGGAAAACGTAAAAACGAAGGGCGATAGACAAATACCGCACGAAAACGTAAGTATAGAGTGCGAAAATGAAAACGAAAGCATGGATGTAATGCATGAGGGTAGAGTGAGAATGAGATATATCGAGCGTGTGAAATAGAAAGCGAAGCGAGCGAGGAAGAAGGCGATGACGCAACCGACACAGGTAGCGAAGCGAGTGGAAGCGAGAGCGACGACGCAAACGAAACAGAGAGTGAGGACGAACTATTTGACAGTCCAGACGTACCGTACTCTTTCAAAGGACGACTTGCGCCGCCCACGCAACAACGCGAAGCGATCATTAATGTAACGCGCAACAATTTCCTCGCGCAAAATGACAATTTAGTGATTTTTACGACGCAGAGAGGCGACCCTTGCGATCGAGGAGCAAAAATCTTAAAAGAAACAAATCTATTATCTGAGACAGACAAGCTCACTTTGGGGCGAGCCCGGCCTTTGCCTCGTAAAAATCATAAACACTTGATAATGCTTGCCGTAAAAGAGAGAATGCCAGGGAACGTCAATAGAGCAATTCTTAACAAAACCATATCTTCCTTACTTGACGTCGTAAACGAGCTCGGTTTATTCAGTTTTTCTATATGTCGTGGAGATTTAGACAATATCAAATGGCTGAGCATTTACAGTTTACTCGAATCGACATTCACTGACTCACGTGTTACGATAACGGTATGCACGAATCAAGTTCGCATTCCCCCCGAGGAACAACGACAGAGCGAAGAAATAATCCGCGAAAATCACTGCTCTACGATCGGTGGTCATAAGGGCACCACCAAAACTTATAAGCGAATAAGATATAATTTTCATTGGCCGCGAATGAAATCTGACATTAATAATTTTATTCAAAGATGCCGAAATTGTCAGATCAAGAAATTAGTGCGTAGAAAAGTAAAGCAACCGATGACATTAACGGACACGCCAGACGCCGCGTTTGATAAAGTTTCAATGAATTTAATGGGCCCGTTACCTCCGTCTAGAAACGGAAATATATATATATTCACTATTCAAGATCTTTTAACAAAATATTCGTTAGCGATCCCTTTGCGAGGAGCCGGCGCCGTGGAAGTAACAAACGCTTTAATCGAAAACTTTGTTTGCACATTTGGCGCTCCGAAAGCCATTTTGACGGATCAAGGGACGCAATTCCTCAGTATACTTATGAAAACGGTCGCGCGTAAATTTAAAATAAATAAATATACTACCACTGCGTACAGGCCTCAAGCAAACGGCTCAGTAGAAAGATCTCACCATGTGCTGTGGGAATATCTTAAGCAGGTAGTTGAAAATAAAGAAAATTGGGACGAATACTTAGCGCTAGCTAGTTTTTCATATAACACGAGCGTACACGAGGGCACCGGTTACACCCCTCACGAGTTAGCTTTCGGTAAAATAGCTCGCACGCCCACGAGCGAACCGCCGCCGGAAGATTTAGACAACGAGAGTTACGCTAATTACCTGACAAACCTGTTTAATAAACTGCGCGACGTTCAGACAGCCGCGCACGATAATCTCGTATCGGCTAAAAGAAAATCAAAGAATTATTACGATAGAAGAGTAAGGCCGAGACATTTCGAGCCCGGTGACGAAGTATATCTCTTAAAAAAACCAACTCATAAATTAGGCGACCAATATACCGGTCCGTATAAGATTTGCGAAATTTTAGATAATCATAATGTTAAATTAGAAATAAGTCCGCGTAGATTTAGAATTGTACATGCAGACAAACTTTTGAGTCCTTTGGGAGGAAAACCTGTTTCCATCCCCACCACTACTCAACGAGAGAGCTCCCCATCACGCGAAGATGCAGACGCCTCTGGAAAAGGCTCCCTACCACTCGAAGATACCTTCGTCTCGAGAAAGGACAACCCACCACGCGGCAGGTCCGCCACCAGACCAATCAGAGACGCCGACGCTGCAACATGTTCCCCGCCTGGATCGTCTTCGTCCTCCCAGTAGCCACGGCTATGCTTGCTTACGATTGTGGAGGGGAAGGATTAAATATAACTACCCTCTCACTCGTCGATATCGGAAATTGCCAATTAAATGATATAGAACCGAAACAAGAAGAGGTTTACGTACAATTAATGCAATTATCTGAATACGACAAAGCCACCGTTCTTCAATGCAAAGTAGAAGTCGATCGTACTATATATGATTGCGGAATGTTTTCGCACATATCACTTGTCACGAATGGAAGGCGAGAATACATTCTAAAAATCGGTGCCGCAGCCTGCAAAAAGTTACATGAAACAGGCACCATCACAATAGCCAACACTCTCTTCGATATGATCTCAAGAAATACAACAAATCGAAGATCAGCTTTGTTGGCAGGACACATTCCACCCTCCGGCCGCTGTACCGGAGCGCATTATTCCGACGCATACGGAACATGGGACAACGTAATGGTGCAAGCATCTGTGAAAATCACTTTCAGAGAAATGCAGGCGTCGATTCAAAGGTCAACGGGATTTATTACGCTGCCCGACGGCACACGATGTCCGATAACGGAAGGAAATTGCCTCGATGCTGAAGGAGCTGAGAACTACTGGCCGGTACTTCCGCTTAACACGTGCCACTTCGACCAATATGACGTACTGTACGAGGGACGCGCAGCAAAATTAACGCCTAAAGAAGGACAAACACTGCCTGTGGTATATACAGTAATGAAATCGATTTTATTTTTGTTAACGAAAACTGCCGAGAAAAATGTTTGCGGATACAACCTCATTCAGACAGAGCATCCGAAACTATTTCTTCTGGAAACCGAGAAAGGGCGAACATTCAAAACACGTGGAAAAATATCCGTCGACAATCTGGATATTTTTACTTACGTAAATTCAAAGTTTGTGTACGTAGAAAGACATATACAAACTCAGCTTACACAACTATACAGAGATATTATGGAACAGAAATGCGCCTTGGAGAAGCAAATTTTACAAAACGCGCTCTCACTAGCCACCATCGCCCCCGAAGAAATGGCGGCAAGGATCATGAAGGCCCCAGGATATACAGCAGTCACTGCCGGAGAAGTCATACATTTAATAAAATGTGTGCCTGTGAGCTGTAGTGTACGACCTACAAAGGAATGTTACAACGAACTTCCCGTTATACATGGAAACGGATCATACTTCCTCTCGCCAAGGACCAAGATTTTAATAAGAAATGGCACGCCGAGAAACTGCAATGTTCCACTGCCAATCATGTACAATATATACGGAAGGTGGTACCGCGCAACGCCAAAAATGATGGAGACCCTCCCACCGCCGACGATACAGCCTCTTACACATCCGACATGGAAATACGTCAGCCCATCCGATTTAGCGACAAGCGGCATATATACGAGCGAAGATCTCGACCGCCTGAAGACGCATATAATGTTCCCCGTGGAAAGACCCACCATGCTGAACACAATAGCACACGGAGCCATGGGAGGAACCGTTCCAGCCGGAAGTATTTCCATGTTAAATCTGCTCGACGAAGCCTCGCTCGATAAAATCGCCGAATCAGCAGGCGCAAAATTATGGAAAGGATTTATTACATTCGGATCCGCCAGCGCAGGAGTGCTCGCGATTTTCATAATTATCAGATTAATAAAGCTGATTTTCGACACGCTCATCCATGGATATGCTTTGCACTCGGTATATGGATGGAGCATGCACCTGCTGGGAGCCGTCTGGAGTTCAGTAACGCACCTGTTGCTACACCTGGGTGGACGAACGGAGAGATCTACAGCCGGGAACGAAGAAAGAGACTCTGCAACCATTCCCCTTTCAACGTCAGAAAATCATCGCCCCGCCCCCAGTGCAGTGAACGTGCCAACGCTAAGTGAAAATATGAGCGATAAAAACTCGTTCCAATATTCGTATAAGGACTTGCGAAAATATTTAGACAATAATCAACCTAGCGCCGAAGCGCCGTAAAATGCTGACCAGCGGGTCAACATTTTTATTTTAGGGGGGAGGTGTGACGTCCCTGCCAAATAATAATTTTCTTTTTTTTCTTTTTCTTTCTATTTTTATTATTCATATTCTTAATTATATTATTATAATTAATTACATATTAATTAATTGTGCATTTATTTTCTATTTTTATTCTCGCGTACAATTATTGTAACGCTATTATTATTTTGCGTATGATTATATGAGTATTAAGTTGCGCCGAATATATTATTTTAAATACTACAATTCTATTATTAAGTTGTGTATGTTTTTACTATTAATATTTGTATGTAAATTTAGAACAACTAATTTGCGCATGATCCTAGCATTGTTAAGTTCCATATTATCTTATTAGCATAATTCCGCGATATGCGCGCGCTCATAGACTATATTAATTCTTATGTATGAGTTTCTAGCATAAGTATGCGACAATAGAATAGGAAATTGTAAGAGCGACAAAGAAAGAAACAGCGACCGTACTGCGTCCCTACTCCCACTACTATTCCTCCTGCACACGGCGTCCGTATTCCCACCATTACTATTTCTCGCATACGGCGTCCGTATTCCCACCATTACTATTTCTCGCATACGGCGTCTGTACTCCCACTATTACTATTTCTCGCATACAGCATCCGTACTCCCACTACCACTATTTTGTAACACTCTGCTAATCCACTACACCCCCACTCTTACTGGTGCATCCCCAAAACAGCGAAGCCTCGCGTTCGAGCGTTACGCAACGAGCCGCCGAAAAAGAGACAAGGGTGGGATATGCACGAGGAAGGGTTATGCAACGATATATATTCTTATTGTTACGTTCCGGGCGTGCGGGAGGGGCGGCGTCGCCGATATTCTCCCATAGCCGGAGAAGAGGGGGAAAAAGGTTAGAGGAACAGAGTCGAGCGGTCCACCGTTCCTCTGGAAATTAAGTAGTGGCAGGCAAATTCAGGCAATTTCACGACAAAAAAAATCTTATTCGCGACGTTTATTCGGAGGAGTTTACGTTTGTCTGTGAAATCGCGATTAACGTGGGTCGTTCCGAATTGTACGGATCTTCTCCCGTTAGATTTAGGTATTGTATAAAATCGCTTTAAATATCGTTGCAGATAAGACATTCATCGATGAGTCTAAAAGTTGTTAAACGCGTTGAACAGGAAATACACGCGTCGTAGCATTGAGTAAATCCGATATGAACAGCGTGTCTTCGTTTCAAAACGTAGGATGAGCGGACTTCCCAAGAAGCGCGGATATAACACGCGGAACAGATTATATGTTCTACGTCAAGGCGGTGTTGGTAAATTCGCGAGATAGAACATTTAGCAGACGCGATCCATGCGTGATAATGGGCTGAACGCGCGTTCGGGTTAAAGGTCGCCGGAGAATAAAGCGAACGCGGAGGGCACATAACTTGCTCGTTCTTTCTTTACTCGGTGTCCTCGTCGGAATCGTAAAAACGATACGGAGATATAGACCGTGCGACGGTTACGGTAATTGGAATATTATAAAAAGGGGTGTGATAACGCGCGGAAAGGGCAGGTATTATAAACGACTCAAATTTCGCGGTGCAGTCGCTGCAATTGTCGTATGAGACAGTGGTATTTAAGATTACGCAGCATTCGGAGCACTCTTCATATATAGGACTAGTACCGCAGTGGATATAGTGACGGATTTCTTCGTTGTAATTGCTAGGGTCGGATTGATCGCCGATGCAATCGTGACAGAGAATTGAATTATTAAGGCGATTTCGAAAAAGGAAAACTTTATTGCACGAAATTATCTCGTTTGTGATTCCGCGTGAACGAAGAGGAATTTCATACTTTCGTGGGGAAACGCGATTAATCACGCCCATGATATTTGTGCGAGGCGCATATTAAATATTAAAATTTACGCGGCGGTTAGAGAAATCACGGCGCGGAGTAGAGGGGAGACGTTTGACTCGAGTAGGCGGCTTTCTACAGCGGCGGTAGTGGGGGAGCCGGAGCGATGCGACGGCGTCGTTGCGCGGCGTACAAAATGACGCGAGGCACGCTCAGCCACGTGGCCGCGTAAAAATGGCGAGACCTATTCTTCGCGAGATTCTAGGCACTCCGAATTCACTGTTCGGTATTGAGAATTGATCCAAGCACTTACCCTATTTTTGGAGGCGTAAAACTCGTACTTTGGATCCTCCTTAGAAATATGTGTCACGTCGATAGGTCGCTTCCCAACGGAGATTCGTACTGGCTTATACGGAATGTGCGAAGGGACGTCCTTCTCTGTCGATGGGCGAGTGGTGTAGGCAGCAAAGCGCGGGTCTTCGGCAGGAATGACTGACGGCCTGATGCGAGGCACGTGGAAAATGATAGGCACTAATTTGTAATCACTGACTCTAACTGGCAAGGATACGAGCGTTTCGGTTTTATCCGCAACCGCGTAATCTCCTTCTACACCGAGGTAGTGGAGAAATCCGTGAGTAGGTAATGTCTGGTATAATTGTGCTTTAACTCTGCGAACTTGGTATTTACGTCCGCCACGTCGCTGTTTCGGCATTCGTGATGAAAATATTTTTATGATAACGAAGAAAATAATAATTCGTACTTATTTTTAAAAATGGCAACAATGAACCTGCGATCAATCAGGACTGAAACAGTCGTCGCAGACCGTGCGGGTCAGCCGCACCGATGGCTCTTACTCACAGTCTCTGATTAATCGAGTGTATATTCGAGTAAAGACTTGAAATTAATTTGTTTTATAATGTCACGTCCCGTGTAAATTTTTCAATTTTTATTAATTATTTGCTTTATGAATTTCCTTTATTCGTATATCTATTCATATATTCAATTATATTTTAATCAATTTTATATTACTATTCATTTATTACACTTATATTATATTCTTATCCAATTATTTTAATTAATTTTATATTACATAATTCACTTATTATTCATATTATTACTCACATTATATATTCTTGCATTTTATTATTATTTTAATAATCATATACTATCTCTATATTAACCAGTTAATTCTTATATTATTATATTCTCTAACGTTCATAACTTTTGAACGACTATTTTATCTATATTAATCATTAAGACCATATAAAATGTTATATTCTTTAAGGTTACAATCGTTCGAAATCATAATGATAATAGTTAATTACCAAATCTACATTGAATATCGAATTATTCAATTAAATTAATCATACACCTTATGGTCGACATCTAAATTTAATATTGTAAAAGAATTGCATCAATATTCAATCGTTCATTTTATTATAAAAATTCTTTAAATTAAATTAAAATACTAAAATCTTATAAGTTACCGACTAACGGGATAACTCTACTATTAAAAACTTACCATTAACTTGTATACTTTGCCAATAGAGGGCCAACTGTCGATAACTTACCTGCACTTACCATCAATTACCATTCCCTAATTACCGACAATGGTATACTTACCATTTGTTACAAGCGCCTACCGAATGATAAACCCGTCATACACAGCCACCATGAATTCCTGGAAATGCTGCTGTAATTCCATGAATTCCCGAAAACTTTTGCCAATATCTCGAGAACCATAAGAGGTAGAGTTGCCAAATTAATTCCAAGAAGCGTCGCAGACTTTGTTTATACTAAAAATCATGTTTCCAAAAATTTGGAAAAAACAATTATTTTTTGGGACAAATTTCACATTTTTTACCCAAAAACCGAAAACATGCCAAAACGCTCCGTTTTACCTGATTCGACCGTGAATGATGTTCTTTTAAAAACTTCAATTTTCACCCCCACCCCGATTTTTCGGGAAGACCAAAATTCGGCCAAACATAGTCCTCGAGGTCCTCTATACGATGGTCCAAACCCCATCTCTTAATCTCTTACCGTTCACGAGATATAAATTTTTAAAGTGTCAAGGACGACTGCCAAAAGACCTTTATAAGTACTATAGGCCTTGAAACATAAGTCTCTCACCTTGAGAACCGTCATGGTACATGAGCACCCTTGTGAAGGTGAATGTAAAATCATTGCATCACTATCATGAAGTATTATTAACAGTAGAATATTCATAAGACCATTGTAGAAGCCTAAATAATATATAAAATGGTTTAAACAATTAAATAATTATTAATATCAATTTTAGATTATTATTCCAAACATAAATATTAATTAACAATCACCTTTTTGCATAAATACTAATTAACAAATAGAATATTATATATACGAACAATAATTTAATTATAAATAAATAATCCTTATCAATTACATAATTTTGCAACTATCATTTATTCATAAAGCTAGTTAACAATCGATTTTGATTAAAGAAATAATTATTAAGGCTTTTGCAAGTGCATAATTAATAAATAAAGTCCCAAGGCCATGTCACTGAAGCTATCGCAGTGTACACAAGATGGCTGACCATCACTGTAATGAACGCGAACCTCTATAAGAAGAATGTAAAATTATTGTAACACTCACATATGTACCAGCGATGAAATATTATTTAAGATAGAATATTTACTGACGATGTTTTAATTGCAAACGTCTAAAGCCTTCAAGGTTAGCTCATCGAAACTATTACAAGTGCTAAGGTTCAAGAGCGGCGAATCACTAAGGTGACCACCACTGTAATAGATGGGAACCCCTATTTAAAATATGTGCAAATATTATAACGCTTGAATAATGAAATATTACGCGCAACTAAATATTCATTAATAACACACTTGCGAAGGTTTAAAAAATATGAAAGTTACATATATCGTTCGAGAACCACTACTACTATACGTAAAAATTGTTATCACAAAGAAAAATGTTAATTAACAATTAGTTTATTGATAAAACATACCTACGTACGCATATTCAATTATTCAGACTCAGTTAATAATTAATCTTAATAAAATAGAACTCTAAATAATATAAAATCTATTTGTATCAACCAACAGTACCATATAAAGTCATTATCTCAAAAAATAAGTATTATAAATAATTAATTTCGTTAAATATCAAATAATTAATGCGTAGCGTCTATTAACAATTAAATTTTGCAAAAACTAAGCTTTACAATGAAAGAAATATTATTGTATAAAACCTCCGTAAGCGTACGAGTCGTAGAAACATTAATTAATAATTTATTTCACAGTTATAATATTTGAATGAATATTTTGTATGCATAAAATGCATAAATTCCATTCTCGGATCAGCATTGCGTGCCGGTCTTTTCAAGTAACAACACCACGTTTCTCTGAGTGTTCACATTGCGCACTGAACTTCAACACTGTACCGCATATCTGCCATCTTAAGAAGCATCCGCCATTTTGTCGACTGTAGAAGGAACATTGTAACTGAAAGAAATAAAGACTTATAAAACTATAAGGGGATCCAGCCTCAATAATTCATATATCCCCGAAGACCTTTTGGTGAGTAACTTAAATTAATTTTATTTATCTGATTTATATAATCTCAATCAAGCTGTTATCAATCTCTACAAGTGAACACTCTGCCGCGCGTAATCACTTTTCGACCATCATTCTAAATTATTTTAAATTATTTTAATAATTAAATACTTAACAATTTAACGACCGAATAAATACTTATACAATATTACCCCAGTCTGCCGTTTGGAAATTTAATTCAATTTAATTCAATTTTAATATTATTTAATCACGATTTAATTTAATTTAATTCAATTTAATTTGCGACTTTGACAATTTAATTCTAATTTAATACTATTCAATTGACATTTTGATTTTTATTTAATTTAATATAATTGACTTTAATTCAAATTATAATTTAATTTAACTTAATACAGCTTGGTTGATACATTGATATTTTATTTGACATTTATTGATACATTGATTGATGCATGAACATTTTATTTCTGATACACCGATATTTTAATATACTGATACTCTGATTTATTTTATTTTTATGTGACATATCCTGCAATCTGATTTAATTTAATTTAAGTTAATGTGCATTGATATCCCGATTTAATTTGATTTAATTTAAATTTCAATATTACAAATAACTCACCACTGAACTTGATTTAATTCATTTTAATGTAATTTAATTTACGATCTGATTTAATTCACAATTCAATTTAATACAGCAGATCTGATATTTTACTTTGATCCATACTACTATCCAATTCGATTTAATTTTATTTAATGCAATTTTATCCATGATTTAATATTTTGATATCTACTCTATTTCTATTTAATATCCAACTTGTACATCTCTAATTTAACCATTATCATAACATTCTACGTTACTTTGTGCCAGATATAATAAATAATATTCAAATCACTGATTCTAATAATTTACATGAAATAATATAATAATTATTCAAAGTTCACATGCAATTTACTTGATTTCATAACGCACTCGAGACCCAACTGAATTAAATGCACACATATATATATTTGATACAATAATTGATTTTCATTTATACATGTTTTATTATTGCCAATTATAATCCCGCTTATTTTACTAATTTAAATATAGAAATTTAACTGAAGTACTTCCACACTCCTTAAACCTTTATGCGATCTCCAGCATTGTTACTTGAATAAATAAATAAATAAAAATTATAAAACCCGATCGCATCCTTCTACTTTTCAACAAATAATTTAATCTCATATGCCTCTATATTTTGAAACCCATAAATAATTACGCGTCTACCGCGACACGTCTGATACGGATCACCGTCTTGTGCGTCGGCTCCTTAATTAAGAAGTCGAGTTTAGTCACCCAACAGCTGGTGGTATTGGCTGACTGGAGCCCGTTGAGGGTACTCCTGGTGATAAAAAGCTAAACAAGCGGATATCTAATATCTACTTTGGACGAGACAATACCTGTACGATCCGTCGGTTCGTTAACGCAGTTCTTTCAGACAATCAAATGAGTAACAATAACAATATTCCGATACTTAAATTATAAATTCAATTATACTATAAATATCCTGTCAAGCTGGATTCTCGGACTCTACTTCTTTTTTTTTATTTTATTTTATTCCCGATGTGACGTGGGATACCGCCTAGCGAGAGTGGAGTCGTAAGATACGTTCACAAAACCCTGATTGACAGTGATCTTTTATTTCAATACGCGAAATCTGAAAGAACGATTGAGGGAAATATTTACACATTTATACCCTGTCAGGACGGTGACTCTTGACTCCGTTTTTATTTTTCTTTTTTTTTATTCCCGACGTGACGTGGGAAACTCCGCTGAGGCGAGAATGGAGTCATAAGATACGTTCACGGCACCTAACTGACAGTGAGTTGTTTTATTACATGAATTTAAAAATGAGCTGTTACAATTAATTAATCTAGAACAAATAATTATAATCATGAGGCAATACCTTTCTTTTCCCTCATCTCCATAGTACTTCACAAAAACAAGGTAAGACGCTTAAACACTAACATAATTAATCATTCTTCAGACGTCAAGAATTCGGCTGAACTGGCAGCCTACTTAATAACACAAGAAATATTCATCACAAGTTTATCCAATCAATAAAGTAAATAATTTTTATCCAGGTTGTAAAATCATTCAAGTCAGAGTTAAATCAATTAGATTTCATAAATCGATTTGTTTTTATTAAATGACTAAACGTTAAATGAATTCATATTTTACTTGATTATAAATAACTTAATAACATACTTATACTCACTACTTTATTTAGTTGTTTCATATGCATATTTTGGGTCTATCTACTACATACTATTTCGAGTAATCAACGTACTCTTTTCATTATTTATCTTATTATATACATAAGGTTATGTATTCAATAAATGAACATTAATACTGATTGATAAATAATAAATACGTTTATTTAACCTGTCTCTCATCCCATTTATTTCTCTCTCAAACGCGATAAACGATCCTTCCGGCTCTCGGCGTATCCCTGGGAAATAAGCAGACGTGCTGCGGTCGCCCTAAAACAAATAAATTGAGAGCCCCGTTAGACAAAAGAACGAAAGCTGCCCCCGTATCGAGTAGTCTTCAACGGAACGTTACAAATCGGTTTTTGAAATTTTTGTCCGTAACAATAATATCCAAGATTATGTTCGTCACGAATTCGAATGAGAGGAGAGGTAATTGTTGGAATAAAAGAAAATAAGAGTTTCATTAAATATTCAGTATATTTACAATCTTAAATTTACAATTAAATTATTGAAACACAGGATTTACAGCGCGGTGTTATTAATATTTGAATATAAAAACGTCGGTTATTATCAGTGATCGCTAGTAAATATTCTAAACATACGCAAAAGTATGGAAATATTCTAAGTTCGGAATGGAAGTATTCTAAGGTAAAGAATGAAAATATTCTAAGTTTGTAATAGAAATATTCTAAGTTTGAAATGGTAAAGAATGAAAATATTCTAATTTCAAAATGGAAAATATTCTAATGTAAAGAATGAAAATATTCTAAGTTTGAAGTGGAAAATATTCTAAGTTGGAAATGGAAATAATCTAAGTTTGAAATGGAAATATTCTAAGTTGGAAATGGAAATATTCTAAGTTTGAAATGGAAACATTCTAAGTTGGAAATGGAAATAAACTAAGTTTGAAATGGAAGAAATAGAAGGATTGAGACGACTCGATTCTAAACTCTGTTCTAAGTCTGATCTGATCTTTCCACAATCTAAATCTGAGGCTCTGGTCCTCTTGCATAAGAATATATATCGTTGCATAACCCTTTCTCGTGCATTTCCCACCCTTGTCTCTTTTTCGGCGGCTCGTTGCGTAACGCTCGAGCGCGAGGCTTCGCTGTTTTGGGGATGCACCAGTAAGGGTGGGGGTGTAGTGGTTTAGCAGAGTGTTACAAAATAGTGGTAATAGGAGTATGGATGCTGTATGCGAGAAATAGTAATAGTGGGAGTACGGACGCCGTATGCGAGAAATAGTAATAGTGGGAATACGGACGCCGTGTGCAGGAGGAATAGTAGTGGGAGTAGAGACGCAGTACGGTCGCTGTTTCTTTCTTTGTCGCTCTTACAATTTCCTATTCTATTGTCGCATACTTATGCTAGAAACTCATACATAAGGATTAATATAGTCTATGAGCGCGCGCATATCGCGGAATTATGCTAATAAGATAATATGGAACTTAACAATGCTAGGATCATGCGCAAATTAGTTGTTCTAAATTTACATACAAATATTAATAGTAAAAACATACACAACTTAATAATAGAATTGTAGTATTTAAAATAATATATTCGGCGCAATTTAATACTCATATAATCATACGCAAAATAATAATAGCGTTACAATAATTGTACGCGAGAATAAAAATAGAAAATAATGCATAATTAATTAATATGTAATATTAATAAAATTAATAATAGTAATGTTGTTCGCGAATTAATAATGGTAGTTTTATATAAATGCACAATTAATTAATATGTAATTAATTATAATAATATAATTAAGAATATGAATAATAAAAATAGAAAGAAAAAGAAAATTATTATTTGGCGGGGACGTCACACAGGTGATAATGGGGTCTGGCGTATCCTTAAGTCCATTAAACGTAAAAAATATCTATACCGCCTTTTGAATTAAATAATGGTAAAATGATTTATAACACTAAAGAAAAAGCTCAAACCTTAGCCTCTGGATTTAAATCAGTACTCGAACAATCCTTTAATCTTTACTCTCCGTATGAAAATAATATATTAGAGTATATTGAAGAAATTAATGATTCTATGCCTTATGTTGATACTGCTTTTGTTACACCAATCAAAATTTGCGAGATTATAAAGAGGTTTTCGAACAATAAAACGCCTGGTTTAGATCTACATTAATGCTAAAACATGCTTTATTTAAAATTAAATTACAGTTATATTACATCATACAAGCTTCCTTACGAATATGTTACTTTCCCAAACAATGGAAAAAAGCTAAAATTATTTCTATTCCAAAATTGGGTAAAAATCTTTCCTTACCAGAAAGTTACAGACCAATTAGTCTACTTAGTGTCTGTAGTAAAGTATATGAAAGAGTTCTTCTTGCTCAAATCAACAATCATTTGAATGAACATAATATTATCATAAATGAACAATTTGGTTTCAAACAAAGACACTCTACTCAGCAACTTCTTAGAGTGTCAGAATTCATTTCTATGGAGATAAATAAGCGCCGCCATTCTGCAATGATATTTTTAGATTTTAAGAAAGCATTTGACTCGGTTTGGCATTATGGTTTAATTTATAAATTAAAAAATATTAACTTACCTATTTATTTAATCAAAATTATTAATAACTATCTATCACAAAGAACTTTTGTGGTTGGTCTTGATGATGAGTTTTCTTCTCCTGTTCCGCAGATCTCCGGAATTCCATAGGGCTCCATCTTGGGCCCAATTTTATTTAATATATATATCAATGACATTCCTAAAACAGATAATACTCACCTTGCAATTTATGCAGATGACACCGCGATTTATACCTCTTCCTGGAGCCCAGCTCTATGTGTTCTCAGACTGCAAAATTATGTTAACGACATTGTACAATATTTCACTAATTGGAAGCTCTCTATTAATCCTGAAAAGACGGAGGCTATTATTTTTAAAAGAAGAAAGCATACAACTCCACCTAAAATTAAAATTTTAAATCACTTTGTTCCTTGGTCAACAACAGTCAAATATCTGGGAGTCATACTTGACTCTAGAATGAATTGGAGATCTGCGGTACTAGATCGTGCACGCAAAGCTAATGCTGCCATTAAAATTTTATATCCCCTTATCAATCATAAGAGTTTGCTCTCCCAAAGTATTAAAATTCTTCTCTATAAAACCTGTGCCAGACCGATCCTTCTATATGCTGCCCCTGTTTGGGCTCCAGCTGCGAAATCTCATATCCAGCGAATTCAACGCATACAAAATAAATACATACGAATTATACTAGATAATCATAAAACTGCTGAAAATCATACTATTTCTAATATTGATTATATTGACTCAGTGATTCTTAATCAGATTAACCAAGTTTATGACTTTGAACATCCAAATCCATATATCAGGGAAACAGGCAACTATGATGTTGGTGAATTACCATTTAGAATAAGATGTCGCCTTCCCGGGCATTTCTCTCTTTTTAACACTTAATTTGGATAATAATAGGTAAATTAATTTGCATGTGTATACTATGCACTGTGACTTTGTTTGGCGAATGGGGTATCTGTAATGATGTACCCATGGCTGAACGGACATGCTGGAAATTCATATGCAAGTAACTTTATTAATTTTATTAATTTTATTAATTATATTGTTAATTATATGTCTGAACTATTGTTTAGACATATATTACTTTTTATAATTTTATAATTTTTCCTTGACTAAGACTCTATTGATTCTCTATTTTATACTTAATTGTTATTGATTATTTTATATGTTATATTTTTTATTTTACCTTATTTTAATTAATCTATATAATCTATTTATTTAATTTATTTAATTTATTTAATTTTTTAATTATCTAATATTTATTTAGTTAATTTTTATACTCAAATGAGTTAATACAAAATTAATCCTATTACTTTTTTACTTTCTGCTTACATCGCTATCACCAACTAATATTTTTTGAATCTATTTTCAGCTTTATATTTTTTCAGCTTTTATTTTCAGCTATTACTCTACTGCTTCATATCTATCATGCTTAGGGTTTTTTGCAAGTTTTTTCCCACAACTTATACTCTGGACTAAAACCGCACGTTCAATAAAACAAACTAAAGACTAAAACTTAATACATCTCATTTTAAATACAGGTTAAAGACTTTATTCCTGGTACTGTGGTTCAACATATCGGAAAACGTCAAAAAAAGAAAAAAAAACGGCGATCGATGGATAATCCGTTTCGATCGCCGGGGTCAGTCCCGGGCAATCCGGCCGTTGCCACCCGCGCCCTCCCCCCCCCCACTATGGGACGTTTGACCTGTTTTTTGGTCAAAAATGTCAAAAATCAAAATAAAATTCCGTAACATTTATAAACTCTAAAAGCTTCAACAAACATTAATAACACATGAAAAAAATTTTGAGACAATTTGTTCCACGCAAAGTTTTTTTTTTCTTGCATTTTATATTCAAACTATGCTAAATTGTATATGAAATTGATCAAAAAATCTCTTCTCTTTGGTATTTTTTTTCTCTTTAAATATTAAAGATTTATCCACCACTGTTTTAAATAATTTTTAGCACAACTTAATACTTAAAAAAAATAATAATAAATTAAACTTTAATTATTTTGGATGAAAATACCATCTACTTGAAATAAAAAAAAACAATGATTTAATCATTTTCTAATTTTTAAAAGACCAGAACTTTCGGGCTACAAGCGATAACAAGACAAATTTGGATTTAAATGTTAAGTAGGATACTACTCTTCTCAAAACCGTTTCAAAAATTTGCCCTTAGGCACCACTTCGTGAGATATGATTTTTATAAGCAGAGACAATTTTAAAATTTGCAGTCGCGCGACTGTCCAATTCGGCAAGTTCGTGATTATAGTCGAAAATATTCATTCTAGGATTTTTAAGGTCGTTGAATCTGAATTTTAAGTCAAAATTATTAAAATTATAAAAAATTAAATTCAAAATGGCGGATTCAATATGGTGGCCAAAAATTTTAAAAATTATTTGTTTTGATTTTAGAGGAGATAATCACTAAATCTGACATCAAAAATTTTAATTGAAAATGGCAGATATAATATACCATACTAAATCAATGTAAAAAGCATATATGGAAGAAATGCAATTTACATTATTTATATAATGTAAACATGTGGGTATTTCATGCATTCCTATAAGATTTCCGGTAAAGGGCTAAACAGCTCACTCGTCATGATTCCTAAATAGAGAGTAAGGAAGAGCTTCAGTGCTGTAAATAAACCCTTACTCGATGAAATTTAGGATGAACGGGCAGCACTGAGGGGAATGGATGATAATACCCACATGAATAGAAATATTGATGATGACTTGGACCCTGGAGCGGGTAGCTCCCACGACTTGAGTAGAACAGGCCATCAGGTTACCCTTCCAGAAATTGTTCTGGAAGCTGATAGATTGCCAGTAGGCTCAAGATCGTGTTCTTGGATTGGTAACACTATCCCTTCTGGAAACGAAGGTTGCTGCAATATTGACTTTCCCACAGGAATGGACACGACGAAAAATTCCGTGTTGGATCCGCCGGGCAATATTGCAGTACTACCAGAAGTCTCAGTAGGGCGGAAACGACAAATTGAGAATGTTTCGAAGCGATTTTTAATTGAAACATTCTTCTTTACAAGAAACGTAAAAGGTTGTTATCGATATATTTTAGAGCAACTTGGACAAGAAATAAATGAGGAACAAGAAATAATTCTTTTAAAAGCTGTTCGTTCTTTATTCAGCAGATGTAAAAGTTATTATAATAATGTACGAAGGGATCGAAAAAAATTTGAATCTAAGTATAAAGAATGGTTGAACAGTGATTTCGTTTATCCTGAGAATGTACTTCAAAGGTCCAAAAATATTTTGCCATCAAAAAAGCCTCCGATGCTTTCATCTTTGAAGCCAGGACGCCCTAAAAAAAAGTTTGACGAAAAATCGCTGAGATCTCAGAGAAGAGATGCCACTAAGCTGGCTACTAAAGAAAGTAATAACAATACCTTACAGCTTTTGATGGCTGCAAAAATATCAGCAAAGAAAAATAAAGATACCGATTTAGCAGCAGTCATAAGTGAAATGTTGAAAAACTGTACAATTGTTAAGAAGATCCGTACAAGTTTCATTGAAAATAATGTAATTATAAAAGCCACTCCTGCTGAAGCTTTGGCTTATTTAATTGATAAAAATTTATCAAAAAGTCAGTATCATCGTATGCATATGGAATCCAAACGACGAAATGCTGACATATGGCCCAGATATGAATTGGTTAAACTGGAAAAAGAAAAATGTTATCCCACAGGAATAATCGTCACAGATACATCAGCTACAGTTTCACTTCAAAATTTCGTCGAACATAGAGTTAAGCGCCTAATAGAAATGCAAGCAGAAGTTATTGAAGCTGATATGCAATAAAAATCCTTGCAATATGTTGAAGCAACACTGATATTATCATGGGGCTTTGATGGATCTAGTGGTCATTCTACTTATAATCAATTCTTTGTTAGCTGTGATGCATCAGTTGGAAAAACGGATGCTAGTTTGATAGCTACAACTACCATTCCACTACGTTTAGTTGCTAAACATGGTGCAATTTATTGGTGCAACAGAACTCCGCAGTCAATAAGATATTGTTCACCAATAATGTTAGAGTTCAAAAAAGAAAATGCAGCAAATATCAAGGAGACAAATAAAAAAATAAAAGAACAGATTAAAAACTTGTGTCCAATTACATACGAATTCCCAAATAGTAATAGAAAAATTAGAGTCTCTTGTTCCTTCTTTTGCACTCTTATAGATGGAAAAGTATTAAGTGTTTTGACTGGGTCTCCTGGAGTGGTTGATTGCCCAATATGCCACGCCACGCCAAATGAAATGAATAAAATAGAAAACTTTAATACTCCTGCATTCGAACCGAAGCCAGATACATTACAATACGGATTGTCTACATTGCATATGTGGATTCGCTTCTTCGAATGTTTGTTACACATATCATATCGTCTTGAATTAAAAGTTTGGAAAGTTGTAGGAGATGAAGCAAAAAATATTTTCAAAAAAAAAATTACTAATTCAGGAACGTTTTCGAGAAAAATTTTCAATGTCAGTAGATGAACCAAGATCAGAAGGTGCTGGAACTAGTACTACTGGAAACGTTTGCAGAAGAGCATTTGAAAAGCCGGAACTGTTAGCTGAGATATTGGATCTTAACGTAACATTAGTAAAAAATTTCAAAACCATATTAGTTGCATTAAACTGTCAACTTCCGATTGATCCTATCAAATTTCAAAATTTTTGTTTTGACACAGCAAAAATTTTTAACACAGAATATGAATGGTACAAAATGCCTCCAGCGATTCATAAAACACTTGCTCATGGATCACAGATAATCTTAAACTCTCTGCTTCCTGTGGGTGTTCTTGGAGAAGATGCAGCAGAAAGTCGGAATAAATATTATAGAAATGATAGACTATATCACGCACGAAAAACAAGTAGAACGGATAATTTGACAGATGTTTTCAAACGTGCCTTAGTAAGTTCAGATATTATAATTTCGACTAATAGCTTAAGTGATAGAATCAATACTAGAAAGCGTAAAGTTCTTCCACCAGAAGTTGTAAATTTATTAGTCGAAAATGATACAGACGATCCTAAATCAGATAGTGAATCAGAAAATATTTCAGATCGAAGTGATAGTCAAACCGAAGATGAAGAATACAACTTTTGAGCTAGAAAATTTCACTTAAATAATCTTTATTTTGAATTTGAAGATCCCAAAATTAATTATATCAATCTTTTATTAACTAATGTTTTATTATTGGTTGGTGGTTAAAAATATGTTGATTTTTTAAAATTAATGTCCGCCATATTGGATCCGCCATTTTGAATTTTGGAATTCTGATATCATATTCAGATTTAGCGACCCAAAAAACTATAGGATACTTAGTTTTATAAAAATATGTTGATTTTTTAAAATTAATGTCCGCCATATTGGATCCGCCATTTTGAATTTTGGAATTCTGATATCATATTCGGATTTAGCGACCCAAAAAACTATAGGATACTTAGTTTTATAAAAATATGTTGATTTTTTAAAATTAATGTCTGCCATATTGAATCCGCCATTTTGAATTTTGGAATTCTGATATCATATTCAGATTCAGCGACCCAAAAAACCCCTATATGTATACACAAAAGCTTATAAAAACCAGTCTTTGTAATTTTGGCCAAAAAACAGGTCAAACGTCCCATAGTGCCCCCCTAAAAAGGGGGGTGATGTGACGATACGTCACTGAGTCGCGGGCCGACCATCCGCCCCACCACGGGACTCGGCGTTTACGGACGCCCTCCCCGATAGTCTAAAGTTCCCCCACGGGAAACCATTCCCACCACGCAGCTGAGAGCGCGTGGGGATCGCCCCGACGGGTATATAAGCCGGGCGCGATCTAGACTTGTCACCAGTCCCGCTCTGTCAACTGAGTAGGTCTCCGGACCACTCCGACGCCTGGTTCTCGCCGGCATTCGACTATTCTTGTGTCCGCCGACGGAGCAGGCCACCTGGCCGTTCAGTCGCCCGGTTCTCGCCGGCATTCGCCTATCCTTGTTGCGCCGATGGAGCAAGCCACCTGGCCGTTCTGCCGCCCGGTTCTCGCCGGCATTTGGTCATCCTTGTGTCCACGACGGAGCAGGCCACCTGACCGTTCTGCCGCCCGGTTCTTGCCGGCATTCGGCCGTCCTTGTCATCTCCAACGGGGCAGGTTACCTGACCGCCCTGCCCGCCGGTTCTCGCCGGCGACCACGGTTCGCGACCGCGTTCTAAGGTGCTGCGCACTAGCGCGCTCCCGTCCGACTGACGTCACTAAGTTAAGCTGTACATTGCTGTATATATCCGCATAGACTAAGTAGTACATAAGGTAGCATAAGAAATATGTAAGTTAGGCTAAGGCTTTGAATAAAGACTTATTACTTTAACAACGGTGTGCGCAAGTTGGTTTCTCCCCTTCTCTCGAATCCTGGTACCCGGCGAGCCTGTCCGAGGCGTTCGGGAAAGGCGAACCGTCACAATATATATGAAATGTATATACATTTAACATTGTACGCTGTATATACATCCCAATATATTAATGGATATACACGTTATATACCATAATGTACATTCAAATTATATATATGAGATGTATATAGATTTAACATTGTATGCTGTATATATATTCCAAATACATTAATGATTATACATGTTACATATCATAATGTATATTCGAATCATGTATATGAGATGTATATACATTTAACATACAAGATATTTTTTCACATTATGGAAAAAAATTTATATAAATAGAAGGTCTAATGTTATGTGGGTATGTATACGTTCAACAAAAGAAATTATAACTGAAACAATACAATACACATGATAAACATTGATATACAACACATATTTTGGAGACGTAATTATTATACATTTTGCTTTAGTATTATTAATATAAAGTTCTTTAATTTATAAACAATTTGTGTTATACCATTTTACATACAACATAAAATTGGAAATTTTATTTATAAAACAATAAACAAATAGAAGTGGCAATTTTAAACTTGTACAAAGTTTTTTGTCCGAAGGCATTAATTGGAGACTGTCTTTAAGTTATATAGTACGATAGATATCTTATAATGTGACGAAAATGTTCTCAAATTAAATATTCTATCCAATCATTTTTAAGACATATCTCATGTCTCGTCTCATTCAGATGCACTTTAAGCACGTTTTATATAGTTCAAGGAATTATGTAGTTATTTTTTGTTTTAAATACTGTTACGAGCGTCGCCCGGTATACTCCGCGACTGCGACTCAGCTGTTCCGAAGCCGATCGATATATTGATTTTACCAAGAGCGTTGTCAATTGTCATGCTCTTGGTAACGTTTGTCAACAACGAGTCTTATCTCGGTCTCGAGCCTTGTCGGACGCACTAATAAAAGCTGCTTGGTTTTTTTGAGTTTAAAAGTGTCTTTCATTTCCGCGGCGCGCTCGTTACATTTTTGGGGGCTCGTCCGGGATCCGTTTGTCGGATCCTGTGAAGCGCGCGCGAGTTTAAGAGACAGAAAGTGCGCGGAGTGAAAGAACGAGAGAACAAGAAATTCGAAGATGTCCATCCATCGTTCCCCTGTGGTGACCCGATCCCACGCTTCTGCCGCTGCGGAGGGAGACAGAGCGGACGCACGAGATTTGGAGCGAGAGACGGGAGAGAGGCGCGTCGTGACTCCCAGGCCTCCTTCAGGAGCAGCGGCGCCGGAATTCCTGCTTCTTTTAGAGGAACTCCGGGGGATGCGAGAGGAGCAGGCGCAGCAGCAGCGGGAGTTCGTGGAGGCACTTCGTCGGCTGCAATTTTCCCGAGCGACGGAGAACCAGCTAAGTCTCTCTGATAATATTCGTTCGGCCGGGAACGTGGGGGACGCGTTGCGTGAGAGCGGTGCGAGCATGGAGGCGTGGGGGGACATGCGGGCGCCTGTCGGCATAAAATTAAAACCGGACACTTTCGATGGAACGTCCCCATTACGCGAATTTTTGACACAATTTTTGCTCATCGCGAACGCGAATCGTTGGAGTGAGTCGGAGAAGGCGGTGGTTTTAGCTTCCTGCTTACGGGGGAAAGCGCGTTCGTTGCTGGACTCCTGTTCCGCGAGTGAGGGCTCTCTTTCTTTCATTGAGCTTAAATCGCAATTGGAGCTCCGTTTTGGGGAGGACGAGCTCGCGCAAAATTTTTATACTCAATTCACGAATTGGAAGCAGAGTCCGGGTGAGGATTACGCGACATTGGGGGCGGATTTAGAGCGTCTTTCCCGGAAAGCGTATTCTGAATGTACACATGAAATGCGCGACAAAATTGCTTGCTCGCAGTTTATCGCTGCGTTGTCAGACGGATTCGTAAAACGTACCCTTCAGGTGGAGGGGATAACATCTTTGAGAGTCGCGATTGAACGGGCGAAGACGCTTAAATTTATCAATCAAAGTTGTTTTCCGGAAAAATTTAACGGAAATTTCCGCGCGGAACGGAAGGAAGTTTCTGGATTTAAGGAAAAAGAAAAGAAAAATTTTAAGGGATCGTTTAAGGAAGGAGAACGTAAAAATAAAGAGTGTTGGCAGTGCGGGGCGACCGGGCATTTCCGCGCAGAATGTCCTGCGGCGGGGAAGTCGGGAAACTAAATTCTGTCGGGTTGACTGGGGCCAGCTCGACAGGCGGAGCTCGGGCCCCTGTTTTTGCGCGCGACGAAACTGTTTTTGTCCGAAAGCTCGGCGGCGTGAGCGCGGTTGCGCGAGATTGTTGTTGCGTCAGCGGGTATTTTATTGGAAAGTTGTGTGTTTTTAGAATTGACACGGGCTCGGATGTGTCGGTCGTGAGCGCTAAGATAGCTGCTTCTTTCGATCAGGAGCGTATTATTTCGTGTAATTTGAAATATCCTACGGGAGAAAAAGTTCCGATAATTTCTCGTGTTTCTGCAACGATTTCTTTAGGTGAATTTTGTATTAATTTGCCATGTTTTGTCGCGGAAATTTGTGACGAGTGTATACTCGGTCTGGATTTTCTTTCCCAGACGGGAATTTTAAATGGATTGTTTGAGAGCGCCCTTGGTTTGACGGGCAGCAGGGTGGAGAAGCGCGGGGAAATTTGTTCTCGAATTGAGGACTGCCCTGCTCGGCTCTCCGAACCCCTTCGACGAATTTTCGAAGAAAGTTCTCGTGGACTTGAATTTTCGCAAAAGCAAATGTTTTTAAACTTTTTAAATAAATATTCTCATGTATTTTCTGAAAAGGTTGTTGCTGGAAATTGCAATATTTTGTCTCATTGTATAAAATTGTGTGATTCTCGTCCTATAAAACAGGTACCTCGTCGAATTCCCCTTCATTTACAGGAAGAAGTGAATAAAATTTTAGAGGATATGAAAGTCCAAAAAGTGATTGAGGAGTCAAACAGTCCTTGGGTCTCTCCAGCGGTTATGGTGAAAAAAAAGGATGGAACTATAAGGTTTTGTGTTGACTTCCGAAAATTAAATGCAGTGACTATTAAAGATTCTTTTCCACTGCCAAGGATCGACAATATTTTGGACTGTTTAAAGGGGAATTCATGGTTCTGTACTATTGACTTAAAAAGTGGATATTGGCAGGTAAGCCTAGATCCTAAAGATCGTGAAAAAACTGCGTTTTCGGTTGGAAACGGTTTGTGGCAGTTCACAGTAATGCCTTTCGGTCTTTGCAACGCCCCTGCTACATTCGAACGTTTAATGGAAAAAGTATTAAAAGGTTTAATCTCAAAGGTTTGCTTTGTTTATTTAGACGATGTAATTGTTTTCAGGAAAAATTTTGAAGAAATGTTATGCAATTTGAAAGAAGTTTTTTGTCGCTTAAAGAATGCTAATTTGAAAGTAAATCCAAGTAAATGTAATTTTCTTAAGAAAGAAGTTAAATATCTTGGTCATGTTATTTCTGCTGAGGGGATTGCAACTGACCCTGAGAAAATTTCTTCTGTGAGAGATTGGCCACTTCCCAAAAATCGAAAGCAGGTTAGAAGCTTTCTTGGTTTTTGTTCTTATTATAGGAAATTTGTTAAAGGTTTTGCTATTGTGGCAAAGCCTTTGTATAATTTGACGGAAGAAAATCGTAAATTTCTTTGGTCTTCTGAATGTCAAGTAGCTTTTGAGAATTTGAAACGAGTTTTAACATGTCCTCCGATTTTATCTTTTCCTTCGGGAGAAGGACAATTTATTTTGGACACTGATGCCTCAAATCATGGCATTGGGGCGGTACTTTCTCAATTTCAGGAAGGAGAAGAAAAAGTCATTGCTTATTTCAGTCGAATTTTTAATAAAGCAGAGCGGAATTATTGTGTAACTCGGCGGGAGCTTCTCGCTGTTGTGGATTCAGTGAAGTTTTTCCATCATTATCTCTACGGACGGAAGTTTTTGGTAAGGACAGATCATGTTTCTCTTCGCTGGTTGATGTCTTTCTGGAATTTGGAAGGACAACTAGCAAGATGGATGGAACGTCTACAACAATATGACTTTGATGTCCTTTATCGTAGAGGAAAGATTCACAATAATGCCGACGGACTTTCTAGACGTCCATGTCTGGAGACTTTATGCCGGTATTGCATAAAAGTAGAATCTAATGAAGAATCTTCAAAGGAAGAAATTTTTGGACGTTTGGTCTTTTCTAGTGAGAATTTTCAAGAGTGGCGTGCAGCTCAACTCCAAGATGCAGTTGTTTCTAAAATTATTCATTTCAAGGAGGCCGGAACTCGTCCAGATTGGCAGGAGATTGCTTCTGGTGATCCTTCTTTGAAAATCTATTGGTCTTATTGGGATACTCTATTGCTGATCGATGGAGTTCTTCATAAGAAGTGGATTTCCCCGAATTTGCAAAGGAATATCTTTCAAATTGTGGTTCCTCGTCAAAGAATACATGAAATCTTAAAAGAAGCTCATGATTCTCCCTCAGGGGGACATTTTGGTGTGAATAAGACACTACAGAAAGTTCGAAAACGTTTTTATTGGGTCTCAAGCAAGAGAGATGTAGAGAATTGGTGTGCTTCTTGTAAAGAATGTGTTGCTAAAAAAGGACCTCTAGGAAAAGGAAAATCTCCTATGGAAATCTATAATGTGGGAGCTCCTTTTGAAAGGATACAAGTGGATATTCTTGGTCCTTTACCAACTTCTTCTTCTGGGAATAAATACCTTTTGGTGGTAGTGGATTGTTTCTCCAAATGGCCAGAGGCTGTCCCTTTAAAGAATAAAAGGGCCAGCACTGTCGCGAGATCGCTTGTGGATCAGGTGTTTTCACGTCATGGAATTCCCTTGGAATTACATACAGACCAAGGAAGAAATTTTGAATGTCATCTTTTTAAGGAGATGACTTTACTTCTCGGAATAAGGAAGTCACGAACAACTCCTCTTCATCCTCAATCGGACGGACAAGTCGAGCGTCAACATCGCTCGATCTTGAATTATTTGGCAAAGTTTATTTCAGAAAATCAAAAGGATTGGGATCGTTGGATTTCATTATATCTTTTAGCTTATCGTTCTTCGAAACAAGAAGCTATTGGAATGTCTCCTGCTGAAATGTATTTGGGACAAGATCTTCGTTTACCTCTGGATCTGCTTAGAGGAGTTTCTCCTTCTACGAAGGAGGAGAAGGATAGTGCGGATTTTGTTTCCAAGTTAAGACAGAGACTAGATTCCATTCATCATTTCGCTCGACAACGTCTTTCGATTAGTTCAAAGAATGCCAAATTTTGGTATGATCAACGAGCAAGGCGAAAAAACTTTGAGCCTGGACAGCAAGTTTGGTTTTATAATCCTCGGCGGATTCCAGGAAGAGCACCCAAGTTGCAGAGTCCTTGGGAAGGACCATGGGAAGTTATTAGGAAAATAAGTGAGGTTTTATATTGTATACAAAAATGTCCTCGTTCAAAAAATAAAATCGTGCATGCTAATCGTTTAGCTCCTTACGTAGAAAGAAGGGGGGAGACGACATAAATCCGAGCCCGAATGTCAAGGGATTGTTTTCTTTTGATTGAGTACGTTGGGACGCAACTATCGTTTTTGCTTAAAGAAAAAAAAAGTTCTTTCCGTTTTTTTTTGTGTGTGTGTTCTTGTTCTGCTTGTTTTGTTTTATTTTCAGTAATTTTGCTGAGAGGTGCGGACGCATGAGGGCTGCTTCTCGAGGTGAGGAGGAAAGTTTTTTTAAGAAGACTGCCTCGCCCACGGTTTTTTGACCACGGTTTTTCCGTGGGACATTGGGCAAATGCCGAGGCAGGGGGCAGGGAGCTCTTAGAGCGTTGGGTCCGTGAAAGTAAATTCCCCCCCTGATCCCGAAAAAAGAAACGAGAAGCGCACAAGATCGGGCGAAGAGGAAGCTTCACGGCAGGAGAGGAGCACGGGGACGGAAAAGGGAGCCGGCGCAGAAAAATTCCGCGTGGGAGTCTGGCTAGCTCTGCGAGGAAGAGTGCCCGGAGAAGCCCTTACTGGGAGGGTCGTCTCGGTTGGACGTGGTCCGATTAAGGACAAGGAAATCGTCCTGGAAGCCGATGGGGCCTTCTTGAAGTAACAGGAAAACTGCTCCCCGGATTGTCGGGACGACAATCTTGAAGAGGGGGAGCAGTGTTACGAGCGTCGCCCGGTATACTCCGCGACTGCGACTCACAAGGGAACCTCGCGAACTCGAAAATTCTGATTTTAATGAAACTTGGCATAAATGTAGAGGGGGTAAATACATGAATTTAGAAATTTATCGTAGCTGCCCATAAACGGTTTAAAGGGGTGAAACCACCCTTCAAAGATTGAGACATTTTTCGTTTTCTCGATATATCTCGTAAACTAAACAAAATATTAAAAAATGTTTTATACAAAAGTTTTACAATAAAAGTACCTCTATCTAACTACAGTAATTAAATTTTAAAAAAAAATTTGTTTAAACAATTTTTTTTTAATTTTTGAAAAAAAAATTTTTTTTTCAAAATTTTATTAATGTAGTTAGATAGAGATATGGTTACCATAAAACTTTTGTATAAAACATTTTTTGATATCTCCAATACTTTTCGAGATATATCGGAAAAAGCAAAAATCTGCTCTACACTATGCACTGAAAAAAGCATGAAAGAATGCGATAGCACCGCGACAGAGCGTTAAAATATATTTTAAAGAAATTTTTTATTAAGGTTTATTTATGATATTGAATATTATATGAGATACTAAAAATATAATAAAATAAAATAATATAAAATAATATTTTGTATAATATAATAATATGTAATAATATAATATAATAATGTCGCACGTAAATGCATGCTGATGTGAGTGAGAGAGAAAGAGTAAATAATATTAATATAATATAGCAATATAATAATATAATATAATATAAAATATTTATATCCAGACTTCTTGGTCCGGATCCATTAGGTGACATGCCAAAGAGTTCCTGATAGGAGTATGATTTCCATTCCTAAAATGTCTGCGGTGGTGTACTTTCAGCATGCTCTGGAAGGACTTTGGATATATTGTATAATATTCTGGAAAAATTATTTCGTCCTTCTGTCTTACGATTTATACATAGAGTTTGTCTATAATGTATAAAAAAACATTTAAATTATTACAAACATTACTAATAAACATTATAATTATCTAAATAAGAAATTTGTTACTTACGAACAATTCTTATATTTCGTAGTGTTTACAATTATGGTATTCTTCAAAAAAATGATACATGCAGAAATACTTCATGCACCAGGAGCAACGTATTACAGCAGGTTCACCACATGTGGAATAACGTGGAATTTCATGTATATCTTTTCCGGAGAAACAAAAATCGACTGGATTTTCAAACCTTGACGGCCGTTCTTCGATATAGCCACTTTTAAACCAGGCGTATTTGAAAAGATTATGGAATCGTGGAGAGGACAGCTGTATATGAGTTAACGATTGTAATTTAATGATATTATTTCTTAAATGTAAATTAATATCATAATTTAACAATGTAACTCGATCACTAAATGTCCTCACAAAGTTTTTCCATATTCTAAATCCATACACGTCAAGAGGTTGAATCATTCCTGTGGTTTTTTTTGGTATTGTTAAAATCCGTACATCTTTCTCTTTAGATGGCATAAATTCTTGTAGACTAGCGGGACGATGACCGCTCCAAGAATCTAATAATAATACACTGAAACTTCCAGTTGAAGGTAAAAATACATTTTTGAACCAAGATTGAAAGTGTTGTGTAGTTAATTTTCCTGATTTTGATGCTGCGATATAAACATTTGCAGGTCTAAACAAAGTTTCTTCTACGCGTGGTCCAAAACTTCCACTGGCTTCTTTTAATACCAAATAAAGAGGTGATTGTAATTGTCCGCTTGCAGAAATTGTGGGCATAATAGTGTAGCTGTGTGTAATTGCTGATTGTGATTGAACTATGGTTTCGACTGTTTTAACACCTTGGTTTGTTAACGTTCTGCCTGAATGTATCTCCAAATTGAAACCACTTTCATCTGCATTATATATATTTTGTAATTCAAAAAGATCTATAAATGATTTCACAGAACTTATAAATTCTTGGCATGCAATTTGTAATTGTTCTTGATTTGTTTTTGATGAACGGTTTATAAATTTTGTTATTTTTCTTGACACTATCCCATGCTTTCTTTTAAAATTTAATATCCACGTTGCTCCTGCTTTAAAATGAGGAATATTAATTTCTTCTTTTGCTTCTAACACCCATCGTCGCAAATCTAAATCATGAATAATACTGTTTTTTTCGTTAGCGTATTTGAATTTTTTGAAGACGTATCCAGAAATGTGTAATAATTTTTCTCTATGAGTACCCCCTTTTTGTAGAGATTGTTCCCACTGGTATAGCTGCGGTAATGACTTTACCTTTCTAAAACGGTGCTGCACTGTTGATAAAGTAAAACGTCCTTTTTTTCCACTTTTCCAGAATTCGACAGCTTTCCTTTTATAGTGAATATTTATAATTTCGCCTTCTTCCGATGTACAACTATCTTCTTCTTCATATTCATCATTGTCTTCAAGTTCTTCTATTTCGTCATCCGCGACAAATTCTGCTTCGGATAAGTTTGAGTCTCAATAATTTTCAAATTCTAATGTAGTATCGGTTTGTACCATAAATGATATATCATCCATTGAATTTTGTATAATATCCTTTATAGTATCGTGTAATTCTATTTCTTTGTTATTTACAGGTGTTTGTGGAATATTTGAAATTTGGAATGAAAGAATTAACATATTAAGAACATTTGTAGGATTCACGTGTACCATTTTGCTTTGTTATATTATAGATACAAATACTTTCAGTGCAAACTAAACTTTGCCAATTTTTAACACTAGAATCGTTAAACTTGTTAGTACAAGTAACACTTCTTTTATATACAGAGCCTTATCATTTATATAACCTTGTTCATATCTTTCTTTAATTAGAATCTTTTGAATAGAGAAAATTACTGAAAAATATCGTCATGTTTACAATACGTGACTAATCTAAATTTAATAAATGATACATCACGTATTCATTTTTATAAATACGTGATGTATCGTTTATTAAATTTAAATTAGTCACGTATTGTAAACATACATTTCAGTTTTAATTGCAATTTAGATTACTTATCTTTTATTAAAGAACGAAATTGCTAATTGTGATTGAATTATAAGAAAGTCTACCTTTTTTTCTTTAATGAAAGATAAATAATCTAAATTGCGATCTTCAATATATTATAATAATATATTATATTATATAATTCAATATATTATAATATCTGATCCTCAACGTTAGTCTTAACTCGAAGTGTGCATTTGTTATACCGTGAAGATGCAGCATATAAGAATCGAATACCCTGTTGATGGAGTAAGTAGTATAAGTTGTATGTGCAAGTTTTATGTGCAGGGGTGTAAAAATAATTATAATGTTAATAATGTTAATAATATAATTTCAGTATGTATTTGTGGGTGAAGAGCCGATGCAGCGTGTGTCATTCCTCAATAATACTATAGTGGAAATACCAATAAATGACAATCATTCCTCTACGGGAGGGCCTAGTGTCCGTGCGCGGACCGATTAATCAACGAGTAAGTTTTTTATTATATATTCAAAGTAGGGTTCTAAATAATGCATTACTTTTTGTAATGCATTACGGTTTTATTAAAAAATATTTTTTTAATAACCCATACGAAGATTCTCAATTATGCATTACTTTTGAAATAAGTAATGCGATTTTTTTCATTACGCATTATTGTTTTAATAATTAATGAGTAAAGAAATAATTACATATTAAAAAATTATAATTAATGCATTATTTTTTAATTTGCATTTTTATTACCCTAATTTAAAGTATATTGTTGTTCAATGTACAATGCCACACTAAAATATGTTAATTTTGTATCTAGACATGGATATATCTCGATAACATCCACATACATGGATTTATTAATATAAGAAAAAGATTTTGGAAGCGATACTTTCGCAAGATCGACAGAGAGCGAAATAATGCTTTAATTGACGAATCATATGGCCGATTTGGATTGGCAGATGTCGTCGATCTGCGTCGACTTTTTGGCATGTCACCGCTAATGGATCCGGACCAAGAAGTCTGGATATAAATATTTTATATTATATTATATTATTATATTGCTATATTATATTAATATTATTTACTCTTTCTCTCTCACTCACATCAGCATGCATTTACGTGCGACATTATTATATTATATTATTACATATTATTATATTATACAAAATATTATTTTATATTATTTTATTTTATTATATTTTTAGTATCTCATATAATATTCAATATCATAAATAAACCTTAATAAAAAATTTCTTTAAAATATATTTTAACGCTCTGTCGCGGTGCTATCGCATTCTTTCATGCTTTTTTCAGTGCATAGTGTAGAGCAGATTTTTGCTTTTTCCGATATATCTCGAAAAGTATTGGAGATATCAAAAAATGTTTTATACAAAAGTTTTATGGTAACCATATCTCTATCTAACTACATTAATAAAATTTTGAAAAAAAAATTTTTTTTTCAAAAATTAAAAAAAAATTGTTTAAACAAATTTTTTTTTAAAATTTAATTACTGTAGTTAGATAGAGGTACTTTTATTGTAAAACTTTTGTATAAAACATTTTTTAATATTTTGTTTAGTTTACGAGATATATCGAGAAAACGAAAAATGTCTCAATCTTTGAAGGGTGGTTTCACCCCTTTAAACCGTTTATGGGCAGCTACGATAAATTTCTAAATTCATGTATTTACCCCCTCTACATTTATGCCAAGTTTCATTAAAATCAGAATTTTCGAGTTCGCGAGGTTCCCTTGTCAGCTGTTCCGAAGCCGATCGATGTATTGATTTTACCAAGAGCGTTGTCAATTGTCATGCTCTTGGTAACGTTTGTCAACAACGAGTCTTATCTCGGTCTCGAGCCTTGTCGGACGCACTAATAAAAGCTGCTTGGTTTTTTTGAGTTTAAAAGTGTCTTTCATTTCCGCGGCGCGCTCGTTACAATACATTGTTAAATCCATTGACACTTTTTTATATGATTATATCCCACACAGCATACATCTTTTAGAAAGCTTAGGAAAGATATCTGGCAGAAGATGTTGTGCAGTGGGATGTGAAGATGTATTTAACGCTCATGAGCAAGTTGAATGCATTAAACAAAAAAGTGTTTTAACATTTTGTAATTTTTGCAATATTTAACAAAATATTAATGTTGACATATAATCAAATGCTTGACCTACCGTCAAATAGAAACGCGCGGCAAGACAATATTGTCGCAAGGCGTGAGGTTGCTATCACTAAGCAGGCAGCAAGTTGCTTATGAACGACAATGTTTACACCTAATTTTCCGCGACGTTTAGAAGACTTTTTGTTCAATTTAATAATCTGTACTGCGTTATGAGAATCGTATCTGTTTTTATCTGTCTTCAATTGTCCATAATTAACAAAAAATTTCTTTTGAATGTCCACTCACTCTTAGTTTTGTCTTCAGCCATTCTCTCTCTCTCTCTTTCTCTCTCTCTCTCTCTCTCTCTCTTTCTCTATTTCGCTGTCGCTTTTCTTATTCTCTATTCGCTTATTCCTATATCTGGTATGTACGTTACATCATTCACGTTTAACTAAAGTTCAGTTAAATCATGTTTTTTTTGTTGAAAAAGAAATGCTCAGTTGCAATTTTTTTCAGTCTTTACAATAAAAACTCATGCATAGAAATTTTCATAGAGATTGATACAGTAGTTATGTACATAGAACGATTTAAAATGTATTAAAGTTTTTAATTGCTTTTGCGATTAATTTAACTGACTAATAATTTATTAATAGTTAAAATAGATCTGTTGTGTTTTGATGCAAAGACACAGTTTAACTTTATACGCGTTATGATTGCAAAGACGCAGTGAGATGTGTTGAGAAACGTTTCTGACGAATAACCCAATATAATTAATCGCCGCTCTTATACAAAGTTCTTTGTACAAGGGTATTAATTGGAGACAGTCCTCAAGTTATACAATAGGTACCTTATAATATGTCCTCAAATTAAATATTTTATCCAATCATTTTTTAAACATATCTCATGCCCCGTCTTACTTAGATGCCCCTCGGGCGCGTTTTATATAGTTCAAGGAATTATTTAGTCATTTGTTTGTGTTAAGTAAATCGTTAAGTTCGTTGACATTTTTTTACAGAGTTACATGTGAAAATGTATTTGACACTCGCGGCGTGAGCAAATTTAATGCATTAAATGAAAAAGTATTTTAACATTTTGCGATTTGTGCGATGTTTAACGAAATATTAATTTTGAAAAATAATCGAATTTGCTCGGCTTACCGCCAAATACAGACGTGCGGCAAGACAATACCGCTAAGCGAGGTGAACGACTGCTATCGGTAGACACGCGGCGACTTGTTTACGAATGGGAATGTTTACACCCAATTTTCCGCGACGTTTAGAAGACTTTTTTGTTTAATTTAATAACTGTACTGCGTTACGAAAATCGTATCTGTTCTTATTTGTTTTCAATTGTCTATAATTAATGAAAAATTTCTTTTGAATGGCTACACACTCTAGTTTTGTGTTCACCCATTCTCTCTCTCTCTCTCTCTCTCTCTCTCTCTCTCTCTCTCTCTCTCTCTCTCTCTCTCTTTTTCTCTATTTCGCTGTCGCTTTTCTTATTCTCTTTTCGCTTATTTCTACATCTGGTGTGTATGTTATATCATCACGTTTAACTAATGTTTAGTTAAACATTAGTGTTTTTTTTGTTGAAAAATAAACTAAAGAGAATTGTTTAGATGCAATTTTTCTCATTCTATATAATAAAAACTTATGCATAGAAATAGAGACTGAAACAGTACTAATGTACATGAAACGAGTTAAAATATATTATAGTTTTTCATTGCTTTTGCAATTAGTTAGACTGACTGATAACTCATTAATAATTATTATAGATTTGTCGTGTTTTGGTGCAAAGACACATTTTAACTTTATACGCGTTATGATTGCAAAGACGCAGTGAAATGTGTTAGGAAACATTTCTGACGAATAATAAAATACAATTAAACGCCGCTCTTGTACAAAATTTTTTGTACAAGGATATTAGTTGGAGACAGTCCTCAAATTATACAATAGGTACCTTATAATGTGTCCTCAAGTTAAATATTCTATCCAATCATTTTTTAAACACATCTCATGCCCTGTTTTATTTAGGTGCCTATTGGGCGCGTTTAAATAGTTCAAGAAATTATGTATTCATTTTTTTGTTTTAAGCAAATCTTTAAGTCTGTTGACACTTTTTTTTACACGTGAAAATGTATTCGACACGTGAACAATATTTTCTATTTAGTGCATTATATAAAAAAGTGTTTTAATCTTTTGTTTTATGCGATATATAACGAAATATTAATTTTGATAAATAACCGAATTTGCTCGGCCTACCGCTAAATACTGACGCGCGACAAAACAATACAGTCAAGCGAGGGAAGCGATTGCCATCATTATAGTCATGCGACAAGTTGTTTACGAGCGGTAATATTTAGATGCAATTTTACGCAATGTTTTGACGGTTTTTTGTTCACTTCTATATAATTTTGTTATAATTTTTACTTTTGTAATTTATTAAATATTATACCGCAGTTAGTGTTTTTTATTAATGCATTATGTGTGTAGAATCCATATAATGGATGTATATATAATATACAGGGAGTCCCAGAGCATACTGGTCACTGTTCATAAAAAGGTAGATGGGATCGAGATGAACATAAAAGTTCAATATTGTTGTGGGTTTGGTCTGCTAATAATCGAGATATAAATTTTTTAAATTATGCGAATGAGAGCGCGCCTTGCGCGCCGAAGGAAGGGCTCGAGCCGCTCGAGCCATAGCACGGCCTACTGTTTCAAGCATTGGCTGCCGGCGGCGGCGGGGGAAAGAAGGAGAAGCGTGGCGTCGTCGCCGTTCCCACGTCTCGCCGCACCGCGCCTAAGCTCGCGTCGATGGCTGCTACGCACACTCGCGATTACATGACGAGATTATGAATTATTAATAAAAATAGGACAAATTTAAATCGTAATAAACTTTTGTAAATAAGAAAGTCGAAAGAGAGAAAGCGATGGAAACGTATGGAACCTGCAAATAATATAATATTTGCCGCATCAAATTCTCTCATCGTTTTTTATGGCATATTAAATTAACGAAGATTTATCACGATTGAATCTTTATACATTCTCCTTTCGTAACCATCTTATTAGAAAATTACGAAATGCACGAAATACTATCCTTAATATGCACTCTTTGTAAAATAACACGATAGAAAAATATTCACGTTTGATCTAACGACTTCAGGATAAATTATTCGATGCAACTTCTACGGTAATTATAAGTAATTAGAGATCAATGTTATGTCAAGTATCGTTAGTATGATTAACTAGAAATGATTTTCTCTTGTATATGATAGAGAACTTCGAATTTCTTCTATATTTTTAATACATTAAAAGTCACTGAAAATCTACCGTAATTAATAATGCAATTAAAGGTAGAAGAAACTCTGAATTCTTTTATTCATTATTGAATTTTTTATTTACTCTTGATTCGTATGTAAAATTGAACTTTGTACTTTTATACTTTGTAATTTAGCAGGAATATCTTTCCCTTTAAAGTATTTACAGAAACACGATAAACGTCATTTTCAACAACAGTTCCAATCAATATTATTAGAGTTTCATTAAATGTCATAAAATTTTTTTAACAAGATTACTATTTTTTAACATTTTTAACATTAAACACGATACGACACTCAGAAAGAAAGTATCGTGCTGATTATTTATTGCAGTTTTAGTGATAATTTTTGATAATTTTTTTTTCGATCGTGTGTAACACTAAAAATATAAAGAAATGATAATTGTTAAAATTTAATTCAAATTACACATAATGAAAGTAGAATAGTACAAACTAAAGATGTTGTTAAACGTGGTAATATTTATTGTATTTGTGTACTACGTAGTGTTTGAGAGGGAAAGAGGGGGGGAGAGAGAGAGAGAGAGAGGGAGAGAGAGGTGTCATATTAAAATGCGCGAAATACTTATCCATAGTATGTTACACTCTTTGTAATAACACAGAAAAAAAATTCCTTCTTGATGTAACGATTTTACGATAGCTTAGGCACGATGCTATGATAATTATGCTTAAAAATTAATGTTCAATATCATGTATTGTTAACACAACGAAGGATTTTCTTTTATAACCATAGAAAACTTACAGTTTCTTCTACCTTTAATTGCATTATTAATTACGACAGATTTTCAGTGACTTATAATGTATTAACGATAGAAGAAATTCGAAGTTCTCTATCACATACAAGAGAAAATCATTTCTAGTTAACCATACTAACGATACTTGACATAACATTGATCTCTAATTACCTATAATCACCGTAGAAGTTGCATCGAATAATTTATCCTGAAGTCGTCAGATCAAACGTGAATATTTTTCTATCGTGTTATTTTACAAAGAATGCATATTAGGGATAGTATTTCGTGCATTTCGTAATTTTCTAATAAGATGGTTACAAAAGGAGAATGTATAAAGAATCAATCGTGATAAATCTTCGTTAATTTAATATTCTATAAAAAACGAGAGAATTTGATGCGGCAAATATTATATTATTTGCAGGTTCCATACGTTTCCATCGCTTTCTCTCTTTCGACTTTCTTATTTACAAAAGCTTATTACGATTTAAATTTGTCCTATTTTTATTAATAATTTATAATCTCGTCATGTAATCGCGAGTGTGCGTAGCAGCCATCGACGCGAGCTTAGGCGCGGTGCGGCGAGACGTGGGAACGGCGACGACGCCACGCTTCTCCTTCTTTCCCCCGCCGCCGCCGGCAGCCAATGCTTGAAACAGTAGGCCGTGCTATGGCTCGAGCGGCTCGAGCCCTTCCTTCGGCGCGCAAGGCGCGCTCTCATTCGCATAATTTAAAAAATTTATATCTCGATTATTAGCAGACCAAACCCACAACAATATTGAACTTTTATGTTCATCTCGATCCCATCTACCTTTTATGAACAGTGACCAGTATGCTCTGGGACTCCCTGTATACGTTGTTCTTGACGTAACCAAAATTAGAATCCATCATTACACAACCATTCTCCTTGAAATTTTTGGGATCGGCGTTTTGCTTTGCCTAGTTTTTTTTTTTTTTTTTTTTTTTAAAGAAGCATTTTTAGCATCAGAATCAGAAGTGTTATTAAAATTGTTGTTTTATTAGCCGATGATACAGGCAGGTGATAAGACAGGCAATAGTAATAAGAGACGGTAGGTAGACAGATAGAGCAACAAATATAATTTTGTGCCTTTATTCAGAGAGTGAACTGAACGTCAGAGTCGTTCGAGAGCGTTACAGAGAGTGGGGGCCGGTGGAGCGGTAAGTCGCCCGCCTTCCCCAAAAGATCACATAGCACTGAGCCTTTATGGAGCACGTGACAAATACATGAGTCCAACGCAAAATATGAATTGTTTATTACAACAAAAATAATCAAGTGATTCATATTTGAATTTCATATAAATATCAATAGATTTTATTTCGCCGTATGTAAGATTGTACCTGTAAATATAAAATATATTTGTATCATTTGTAGTTATCTAATGGCAGACCAGCGCAATGTCCAATGAGCCATCGCTTTATCGCTAATCTATGTATACTCAGGATATCGCCCGTGACAGATTTTGCAATACGGGAATACTTAGGAGAGTATTTTTCAATTTGTATTAAACAAAATGTATTCGATTTTCTTACAGCTCTTTGCACAAAATACGATTTTATAAAAAATTTGGTAGAGCATCAAGTTATTCTTATTACTCGATGCAAGTTATGTAGTAATACAAAAGTTACTACGGATAATAATGTTATTCTTTCAATTCCTGTTAACAATTTAAAGAAAAAAAGTTTTAATCTTAATGATTTATTAAATATATCATTTTCACATTTTGGTATGAATTACATGATAAATCATGTGAACGTTATGAAGGAAATCAGTTATTATTTAAGAAAGAATAAAATTGACAAAACAGATAGTTATTATAGTGTTACGTGCGTCGCCCGGTACTTTTCGGCCGCGATTCAGCTGTCCGAGGGTCGATCGATATTATGGATTTCGGAGAGCGTTGTCAACTGTCAAGAGCTTGACAACGCAAGTAAAACAACGAAGTTGAATCTCGGTCTCGTGTCAGAATGGACCTGTTTGTAACTGCTTAATAAAACCAACCGCTTCGAGTTTAAAAGTGTTTCTTTCTTTCCTGCGAGTGCGTGTGTAACATTTTGGGGGCTCGTCCGGGATCGGACGAGTAGATATCGGAACGAGCTCAAAGGAGAGAGAGAGTCCGGATGGTTTCGAGGACTCCGATACGTCTGAGCCTGCGAGACGTTTCCGCTGAGGAGAAAACCGGAATGCCCACTACAAGGAAAAGGGCTCGAGAGCAGACTTCTGAATCTACGATGTCGGAGACGGCGGTGCTGCAGGCCGTTCTTCAGGAGATGCGTGAGGAACAAGCCCGCAGGGAGTCGGAATTTGCGGTGTTGCTACGACAGCGTGAGGAGCTTTCTCGTCTGCAAAATTCCCAGCTAAGTCCTCTTAATAATAGAGCGTCAGGCGATAACGTATCGGAGAGCGCGTTCGCGGGGGACACGTGCGGGAATCGTGCGCGAACGGAATTGGGTTTCAAATTGAAGCCCGACGTTTTTGACGGAACGGTTCCGCTGCAGGAGTTCCTCTCTCAATTTTTCCTTATCGCGCGCGCGAATCTCTGGGACGACGCGACGAAATTTGTAGCTTTGGCCGCGAGTTTAAGGGAGGAAGCGCGAACGGTTTTAGAATCTTTAGAGGACGTAGAAGTTTTTAGTTTTGAAAAATTGAAATCAAAGCTTGAGTTGCGTTTCGAGGAGGGAATTCTTGCTCAAAATTCTTATTCTCTTTTTACTAATAGAAAACAAAAATCCGGGGAAAGCTTGGCTGCTTTAGGAGCCGACTTGGAAAGGCCTTCGCGTTTGGCGTCTCCGGAGTGCCCTTTTTCGGTGCGGGATAAGATCGCATGTTCGCAGTTCATCTCCGCCATTTCCGATGGTTTTCTCAGAGGAACTCTCCAGCTGGAAGGGATTTCTTCTTTGAAGGCGGCCGTGGAGAAAGCCAAGGCTATTGAAATTATTTAAAAGGCGAATTTTGAAAGAAAAGAAAAATTTCGGGAAGAATTACGATCGTTTTAAGGGAAATTTTGAGAGGGAGGAGGGAAAGAACGCGCGGAGGGATGGAGGTGTAAAATCGGAGGAAGGGGGGCCCCCAAAAAATTGGTGCGGCCTCAAATCTGTAGCCAAAGGTGAAAAATATTGGGTGCGTGGAAAAACGGGACATTTTCGTTTTGAGTGTCCCCACGCGAAGGGAAACGCGGCTTAATTTTCCTCAGAAGAAAAGAGTCAACTTTTTTTTTAGGGAAGGTAGAATTCTTTTTTTGAAAGTTGCTGTTGTTTTGAAAGTTGCTGAAAAAATTGACGCAGGAAGCAGGAGGAAAAAAAAGAAATTAAACATAAAGAAGACCGTCACGCTCACGGTTTTCGACCGTGGTTTCCCGTGAGACTATGGGCAAATGCCGAAACGGGGACAAGGGTGTCCTTGCAGGGCGTAAGGGGTCCACGGGAAGTTACCTCCCCCTTGTCTGAAGATGGAGAGAGAAGTGCACAAGATTCGGCGCTGAAAGGAAGCTTCGCTGGAAGAGGAGCACGGAGACGGAAGAGGGGACCCGGTGCAGAAAATTCCGCGAGAGAGCTTGGCCAGCTCTGTGCGGGAGGGAGCCCCTGTCAAAGGTTGTCTTGGTTGGACGTGGCCCGTGACTCTGTAGCAGTAGCTCAGGAAGGGCAAGAAATCGTCTTGTAAGCCGAAGAGGCCTTTCAGAAGTTTTACAGAAGCTGTCTCCCTGATTGTTGGGACGACAATCTTGAAGAGGGAGGGCAGTGTTACGTGCGTCGCCCGGTATATTCCTTGGCCGCGATTCAACTGTCCGAGGGCCGATCGATATTATGGATTTCAGAGAGCGTTGTCAGCTGTCAAGAGTTTGACAACGCAAGTAAAACAACGAAGTTGAATCTCGGTCTCGTGTCAGAACGGATGTGTTTGTAACTGTTTAATAAAACCAACCGCTTCGAGTTTAAAAGTGTTTCTTTCTTTCCCGCAAGTGCGCGTGTAACAATATTGTTGCGCACCGCGCGTTGCCCGATACATCCCTGAAGTGCCAGTCAGCTGAGAAACCGATCGATATTTTCGATTGCCAGGAAAATGTTTATAAACTTTTTCCGATTGACAGTTTAGCGTCGGACTCCTGCCGAGAAAGATGTGTCACGCGCTTATCCTGTTTGGGCTTGTTTTACAATAAAGTTACTTAAATACATATTGTTACGAGCGTCGCCCGGTATACTCCGCGACTGCGACTCAGCTGTTCTGAAGCCGATCGATATATTGATTTTACAGAGAGCGTTGTCAGTTGTCACGCTCTTGGCAACGCTTGTTAACAAAAAGAGTCGAATCTTGGTCTTAAACCTTGTCGGACGCGTTCTGTATTGCTCGGAACAAAGCTGCCTGATTTTAAAGTTCTTAAGTGTCTCTTTCATTTCCGCGGGCCCGCGCATAACAATATTACGATTTGAATTTTCTTCGGCGCGAGTGTGTGTGTGTGTGTGTGCGAGTGTTCCTACGGTGGCTCCTACTCGACGCAACATTTTTGGGAGCTCGTCCGGGATAGGACAAGCGAGCGAGCCGATGGAAGTTTTAAGACGTCGCATAGTGGGACCAAAGCCCTGTTTGAGTAGACAAAACTTCTTCTTTATCAAATTTGCCATTGCAAATGATTCCAACTAACTTATAAATATATCAGAACATTTTCTGACATTTTCGACAACTTTAACAAGCTATAAAAAAATTTTTCTTAATATAGAAACGCATCAAAAAGGTTAAAGTAGGTTTGAATCATAATTTTTTCTTTTTCTGAATATATGGAATTTTGGAATTCATACTTTAAATATATTTTAACACTTGTTTAAGGATCTTGAATGATAAAAATGTATGTGCTACTTATAATGATATCTAAATAAATATATACAAGGATATAGAAAATTGTTTATATCTTAGAAACGATTGAGTTTTCGACTTTATGCTTATGAAAACTATTTCTCGGCATTGTGCGCGCAAGCTATAATAAATGTTTTTTTTAACATTATATATGTATATATATAGACTTACATTTACTCATCGTCTGAATCATCACTATCTTCGTTGTTTTCTGGAATATGTAGAAGTGTAGAAATCTCTGGACTCAAACATCCTCCTTTTCTTGGAGGAAGTGACCTATACGACGATATTATTGGATCTGACGATATCAAAAAGATATGCATCTTCATTCGTCGCAATTCTTGATGTTTTGCGAGTGAATTTTTCACGGAATGCCCTGAAATCTTTATTACGTGATTCTTGGGCCTCTTCGCTCAACATTCCAATAGGAAGCAAGGACACCGAAAGCACGTCTGAACCATGTATGAGTATTTTATGCACCGATGCTGGCATTGAATACCACGAATACTCATTTACGTATAAGCGTGCGGTGTCTAATGCGTACTGTTTAAACGCGCTCGCATTGATAGCGTATCCACAGGATAATGTTTTCAAAATAACGGCACATCTAGAAATAAGAAATCTATTTATGCCTGTTATATCTGCAGATTTATTCGGATTAAAAAAAAACGGCAAGCCATATTTCCATCATGAGTGGTGCCTTTTCCTTGAATAATAATGCCAACGGGCAAACCCATTTCGGAATGGAAGCGATGCTTGATATACGTTTGCCTAGCATCTGTCTGGGTTTTCGTATCTTTTCTCTTCTGCCATGACTTTGTATTTAATCTCACTGAGACGTGATATAACCATTCAAAGAATCGAATATAAGCATGAAGAGTCGAAAGACCAAATTCGCACACACTTCTGTCAATTTGTCTCTTCATTACTTTATCGATATCATTCATATCTACAGGAATAGCACCACACATATTACATTTCTTCGTTGAATTAATATTGGTTAAAGCATTACATGTCTTCCCATCAATCATTGTCATTATACACAATTCATGATAGACAGTTACATGAGGTACGCCTGAAATTTTCACTTTTGATGCAACTAATTCATTGATTTGTTTATCCACTTAAATTTTCTCTATCTGTATTACTTCCACGGATTCTTTTATAAATTCTAACTTTATTGCTCTACAGTATCGGGTGCAGGAAGGCCGTGGATTTTGCCACAAAATTGTTTTTTTTTTCATCTTCCGCAAGAGCGTAGAGTCGAAGGGGCACTAAACAAGTCATAAATAAATTGTTATCCGATTGCTGTGAATCCATGAAGATTTGCTCATAAATAGAATGACCGCTACTTCCATCACAGCCCCATTTCGAGATCAATTGTATATTATTATGTGGTACACGCAGTAAAACTTCGGATTGTAGCTGGATTATTCGATGAACAGTAAGATCTAGTAATGCCTGCAATTCAACTTCCGATTTTGTCTTTGTAATATGGATAGACTCTTTCGGCGAATAACACTCAGTTTTAGCTTCACGTACCCTCTTATAAGAAGGAATAAATATCTGCTCCTCGAGATTTTGCTTGAGTTTGCATTATTTGATAGGAATTTTTCGTCAACCCAGCATCAATTATAAAAGTCAGTGCTTTTACAGGTGTATAAGCGATGACATTAGCAGTGTTTTTGGCAGCACTCCAAGCTTTATTTTTTTTTTTTTTGAACGCGAAGGTGTCGTCATAAGCGCTTCCTTCACTAATTTTGCCTCTTAAAATTTCCTGTCTGAACGTAGACTCTTCTGTGCAGCATATACTAATTGCTCAGTACTATTTTCACTACAGATATTATCAATTTTCCTCTTCTTACTTCGTTTGCTACATGATCCAAAATATTTTCGTGGACGGCCGCCTCGATTTATTAGAGATGACATGGGAGTGTTATTTGAGATTGAAATTGTAATAACAGTATCAAGCCAATTTAAATTATTTTTCATGAAACGTTCTTTGTTTCGATCACAATCCTCCCACTTCTTCTTGATAGTCTTCTTGGTAGTCAGATAATATTTCAATGTGTGAATTATTATATGTATTTATTTCAATTTTAATTACGCGTCGACTTGGTTCATCAGACTTAAAACACAGCTCCATTCTTTCATTAGAATAATAAATTTACGAGATTGAATATTGAATGTCGATTTTCGGTTGCTGGATTTTAATAATTATTAATTTAGAATTCTATAGAAATTAAACATTTATTGCGAAAAAATATCACCTCAGCCAGGATTCGAAGTTGGAATAAATACATATAATAATTCACACATTAAAATATTATCTGACTACCAAGATTATGGCCAGTTACGCCGAATTTAAAAATAACTTACAATCTAACCAATATTTCATAATAATAATAATACTTATAAAAAAAAAAGAGATTATAAGAATTTTTTATTGAAAGCGGCACGCGTCAAACATAATGATCCAGAAAAGGAAAATTTTATTAATGTTATTTGTTATTTTTATAGAAAGATAGGTAAATTAAGTTATAATAGTTTTTAATCTTTAAAATTAAAAATATTATTATTAAAGAAATACTATTCTTCTTTGATCTTTTTTTTATATCTTAGCATCCAATATTTCGTGTATGACACACGGCGTTCTGTACAGAATTTTCTTGAAAAGTGTATTATTACAATTTCAATCCCCCCTCCCTCCCAAAAAATATATATATTATTCCATGTCATCTCAAATAAAGGCGGTCGCCCATAAAAATATTTCGGATTATTTAGCGAACGAAATAAAAAACGCAAAATTGATATCTGTAGCGAAACTAATACTGAATAGTTAGTACATGCTACACAAAAGTTTATGTTCAGGTGGAAATACACTTTTTTTTGCGTACACTTTGTGGAAACTTTTACTGGAAGACATGCATTGTCCCGAAAAGTCGAAATCCCGAAATTTAAGACTCGAAGCATTGTCCCGAAAAGTCAAAATCCCGAAATTTAGATCGTGGGACAATGTCCTAAAAATTGAGTTTTATAAATCTTTTCTATTGTACCATTTCGATCTTTTAATACTTTAGAAAGGTATTAGAAAAGCTGAAATTTAAATAATCAAATTATCTTACTGATATCTTTAAATAGATTAATATTTTCCACCTAATCAGAATATCATTTACTCTTTTCTTTGAACGTTAAATATCTGTAAAAAATAATTTAAAAAAATTAAAATACACATTTTACAAATTTTAAAATAGTATGCATAATGAGAATACATACAATATAATGTATATGTGTAACATATGTGTATAATACATATGCGTATATGTGTAACATATGTGACCATTCATTTTTTTCATTTTTTTTATATTTTTACAATTTCACATACGTATGAATATTCACTATATTCATGTACTTAAAACATCTATTTTACTGATTTGTTAATTGTCACATATTAAAATATGTTTTATTATTTTCTGTGTCGTTTCTGTCAAGTTTGTTTGCTTTAATTGAAAACATGAATAATACAAAAGAATGTTTTTTACTTAAAACACACGAATATAATGGATATTCATACGTATGTAAAAAAGTGTATAATGGAAAACGGACAGTCACCGTGTACGTAAATACATTGTTACATTATTATATTGTTACGAGCGTCGCCCGGTATACTCCGCGACTGCGACTCAGCTGTTCCGAAGCCGATCGATACATTGATTTTACCGAGAGCGTTGTCAATTGTCACGCTCTTGGCAACGTTTGTCAACAACGAGTCTAATCTCGGTCTCGAGCCTTGTCGGACGCGTTAATAAAGCTGCTTGGTTTTAAAGTTCAAAAGTGTCTTTCATTTTCGCGGCGCGCACGTTACATTTTTGGGGGCTCGTCCGGGATCCGTTCGTCGGATCCTGTGAATCGCGCGCGAGTTTGAGAGACAGAAAGTGCGCGGAGTGAAAGAACGAGAGAACAGAGAATTTGAAGGATGTCCATCCACCGTTCTCCTGTGATGACCCGATCTCACGCTTCTGCCGCTGCGGAGGGAGACGGAACGGATGTTCGAAACTCGGAGCAGGAGACGCCGGGGACCGTAAAGGCGCTCCTAGAGGAGATGCAGTTGCTGCGCGAAAGCCTGGCTCGAAGGGAGGAACAAGCCGCGACGCTGCGACGGCACGAGGAGGAGCTGCGCTTTATACAGCTGAGTCTTTCGAATAATATTCCGCAAAACGGAAACGCGGGCAGTGAGTCGCGTGTGTCCGGGGCGGGCGCGGACGCGCGACGAGAGGACGCGTTCGGTGCGGGCGCGGACGCGTGGCGGGAGGATGCGCGAAGTGAAGCGCGAATGTCCGTCGGCGTAAAAATTAAGCCGGATACTTTTGACGGGACGGCTCCGTTACGGGAATTCTTGATCCAATTTTCGCTTATCGCGAGTGTGAATCGCTGGGGTGAGACGGAAAAAGCGGTGGTATTAGCCTCTTGTTTGCGGGGGAGGGCGCGTTCGTTGTTAGATTCGTGCGCCGTAAGCGAAGGCTTTATTTCCTTTGAGGAAATAAAATCAAAGTTGGAGCTCCGTTTCGGGGAGAGCGAGCTCACTCAAAATTTTTATATGATGTTTACGAATCGGAGACAATGTCCTGGGGAGGATTACGCAACGTTAGGGGCCGATTTAGAACGTCTCTCGCGAAAAGCGTACCCCGAGTGCGCACATGAAGTACGAGATAAAATCGCTTGCTCTCAATTTATTGCCGCGCTAACCGATGAGTTTGTGAAGCGTTCTCTTCAGGTAGAGGGAATTATATCCTTAAGGGTGGCAATTGAACGAGCAAAGATGTTAAAATATTTTAATCAAAATAGTTTCTCGGAGAAAGGGGGGAGAGCGAATGAGAACCGTACGGAAATTGAGGGCAGCGGAAGTTTTCATTCGGAACAGGAGGGGGTTTCGGAGGAAAAAAGAAAGAGAATTAAGGGATTAGTAAAGAATGGGGAGGATAGGGGAAAAGAGTGTTGGCAGTGTGGGGCCATCGGACATTTTCGTGCGGAGTGTCCAAAAGTGGAGAAATCGGAAAACTAAATTCTGTCGGGCTGACTGGGGCCAGCTCGGCAGGCGGAGTTCGGGTCTCTGTTTTCGCGCGTAACGTTGTTCTTGTTCTGCTTGTTTTGTTTTATTTTCAGTAATTTTGCCGAGAGGTGCGGACGCATAAGGGCCTGCTTCTCGAGATGAGGAAGATTTTATTAAGAAGACTGCCTCGCCCACGGTTTTTTTAACCACGGTTTTTCCGTGGGACATTGGGCAAATGCCGAGGCAGGAGGCAGGGAGCTCTTAGAGCGTTGGGTCCGCGGAAGTAAATTCCTCCCCTGACCCCGAAAAAAGAAGCGAAAAGCACACAAGATCGGGCAAAGAGGAAGCTTCACGGCAGGAGAGGAGCACGGGGACGGAAAAGGGAGCCGGCGCAGAAAATTCCGCGTGGGAGTCTGGCCAGCTCTGCGAGGAAGAGTGCCTGGAGTAGCCCTTGCTGAGAGGGTCGTCTCGGTTGGACGTGGTCCGGTTGAGGACAGGGAAATTGTCCTGGAAGCCGAGGGGGCCTTCTTGGAGTAACAAGAAAACTGCTCTCCGGATTGTCGGGACGACAATCTTGAAGAGGGGGAGCAGTGTTACGAGCGTCGCCCGGTATACTCCGCGACTGCGACTCAGCTGTTCCGAAGCCGATCGATACATTGATTTTACCGAGAGCGTTGTCAATTGTCACGCTCTTGGCAACGTTTGTCAACAACGAGCCTAATCTCGGTCTCGAGCCTTGTCGGACGCGTTAATAAAGCTGCTTGGTTTTAAAGTTCAAAAGTGTCTTTTATTTCCGCGGCGCGCACGTTACAATATTGTTTATATTTTATGCATACTATTTCAAAATTTATAAAATGTATTTCTTATTTTCTTTAATTTTTAATTATAGATATTTAGCGTGCAAACACAAAAAAAGGGTGTCCTGGACGAGGAAAATTAATAAATGAAAGATTCCGTCAAATTAAAAGGCAGGATCATTCTGTCGATAATCATGCGGAGAATATTCGATTATTTAAAAAAGAATTAAAATTTAGAGTACAAAGTAATTTTCGTAATATAAAAGATGTATATGATGAGCAATGAGTAAGTGCATCAAGTATATATCAATCAAAAATTTTAATTTTTGCTTAACAAAATAATAAATATAACAATACTTTTTTGAATTTATACTTGTAGATATCAAATTTCATCCTCTTTGATATCTTTCCAAAGCATCAGAAGCTCGATGGTGCGATGGAGAAGATGTATAAGACCCACATGCCCTACATCGTTAAGAAAATTCGCAAAAATTTTGAAAAGCGAAGAGTGGAAACATTTATTAAAATATAATAATAAAAATTCTTTAAACATTAAACTCATTAAGTCCGAATGTGTTCATAATGTATCGCATCTACTAATATTTGATAAAAATTTTATAAAAACACTATGCAAGACGGGAACTACTTTTGAAATATTTGCTGATGCTACTTTTAAAACAGCATCTATCTTATTGGAACAGAAAACAGAAAATTCCAACATTAACAAGACACGGCAACTATTAACATTAATGGCGCGAAAATTTAATCATGTAAGTAATTTCAAAATTATTACGCTGTACAGCAACAAATACAATATAAGCGCACATGATATACATATATTGTGTGTAGGTGCCATATATACAGAGAGCCGAAGGAAGGGCTCGAGCCGCTCGAGCCATAGCACGGCCTACTGTTTCAAGCATTGGCTGCCGGCGGCGGCGGGGGAAAGAAGGAGAAGCGTGGCGTCGTCGCCGTTCCCACGTCTCGCCGCACCGCGCCTAAGCTCGCATCGATAGCTGCTACGCACACTCACGATTATATGACGAGATTATGAATTATTAATAAAAATAGGACAAATTCAAATCGTAATAAATTTCTGTAAATAAGAAAGTCGAAAGAGAGAAATCGATGGAAACGTATGGAACCTGCAAATAATATAATATTTGCCGCAAATTCTCTCATCGTTTTTTATGGAACATTAAATTAACGAAGATTTATCACGATTGATTCTTTATACATTCTCCTTTCGTAACCATCTTATTAGAAAATTACGAAATGCACGAAATACTATCCCTAATATGCACTCTTTGTAAAATAACACGATAGAAAAATATTCACGTTTGATCTAACGACCCTTACGGAAAAAACACTAAAAATAACACTTAAAAATACTCAATTTGAGCATAATTTGGGACAAGGGATAAACACTCAATTCAGTGTAAACTTAAGTGTTCGCTCTTTAATTTACTTTTAATTAGAATGTTATTACTCTCAACTTGAACGTTCACCATCTAATTGAGTGTTAATTTCAATGTTAATCCTAAATTTAAGAATAACACTGAAATTAACACTCAATTATATGGCAAACATCCAAGTTAAAAGTAATACTCAAATTAATACTCAAATTAATACTCAAAGCCAGCTGAACACTCTATAGTTGAATGTTTCGGTTGAACTTTCTTTTCTTGCTTTTGTTTTTATTTAACATTTTCTAATCCAATGTTTGAAAGTGCACACTCAATATTAAGTGTATATACCTTCAACCGATAGATGTCGAGTGTACATCTCCAACGTTTCAGTGTTCACACTTTATGTTGGAAGTATACACTCATTTATTGAGTGTCATATCCAAATGTTGAGAGTATACTTTCAAATATTCAATATTTACATCCAAACTTTGGTATGAACACTCAATCATTGGGTGTACACACTCAATGTTCGAGTATAAACACTCAATCTTTAGTGTAAATACTCAAGATTTGAGCGTATACACCTAAATTTGGGAACTCCCAAAATCGAGTATTAACACTCAATTTTTAGTGTAAACTCTCAAAATTAGAGTGTTTTTTCTGTAAGGGGACTTCAGGATAAATTATTCGATGCGACTTCTACGGTAATTATAGGTAATTAGAGATCAATGTTATGTCAAGTATCGTTAGTATGGTTAACTACAAAGGATTTTCTCTTGTATACAGGGTGTCTGGTATTTTTTTATGGGATTTTTATGAGCAGGTAGAGCGCATGAAACTGAACAGAAAAGTCCTTATCGTTTTTCCATTTTCGCAATAGTTAACAAGTTAGTGACTTGTAAAATTTTCTGTATTAGCCCGGCCTACCGACAAATGCAAGCGCGCTGAGCGCCCGGCCGCGGCGGCCGCCCCTCCCTAGCGCTTGAACCTTGAGATTGCTAGGCGCGCGGGGGGAGTTGTTACAACAAGCAGCAATGACTACGCACAAGCGACGCGTAACGCTAAATTCTCCCTTTGAATTATTTGATAGTTCCTTACCTTTTTGAATATTTGATAGTTCCTTACCTTTTTTAATGAAAATAAAATTTTCTAACGACAAAAAGTATGTGTGTACGTGTACATACATGTGTACAAAAAATATCAGTTCTAATGTTTAAAGAAGTGATTACTAAATTTATTTTTTTAATAAATAACGATTATTTTTAATAAAAAATATTTTTTTGATGGTAGTCTTAAACGTCGTAAACTGTCATTATAAATTTTAAAAGAAGCTGTTACCATATGCTCGAAACAAAATTTATGCTTCTTCAAAAAACATTAGAAAATTTTATCGATTAAAATAGAAATGACAAACAAAAAAATGTTTGTTTCAACTTTATATTCCTAATTAAAAATTAAATAACTAGGATATTTATATTTTTAATAAAATTAATCCTTGTGATAGATTTATAATACACGAAAAAAACTTTATGGTAAAAATTACTATGATAAATAGTAAACGCGGGCCAAGGAGGAATTATAAAAATTTTTATTATGTTTTTCATCAAATTACGACAATATTTACACTACTTATATGATATAATTCTCTGAAATTTCTTCTTACAGTTCGTGGTTACTATCATAAATAATAAAATCATACATAATTTTACTATAAAATTTTCTCCGTGTAAATTTACGAATATATGAATTTATTAAATGTTTGAAAACTTATAAACAATATTTATTTAATTTAAGAAAATTTTAGTTTGTAATATGTGTGTGTGTGTGTGTGTGTGTGTGTGTGTGTGTGTGTGTGTGTGTGTGTGTGTGTGTGTGTGTGTGTGTGTGTGTGTGTGTGTGTGTGTGTGGAGGGGGGGATACATACATACACGAGCTAAAGAATAATCACTTTGTGACAGGAAAATGATTATTCCTTAATTCAAGAATTGGTTTGTAATTTGTGTGTAATTTGTGTGTGTGTGTGTATGTGTGTGTACATACGCGAAAATGTTAAACATTATTTGTTTTATGTAAAGTGTGGTGTTTATTATCAACAGAATACTCTTTTCAGTCATTAAAGATAAAATAATTATTAAAAAAAATACAATTAAAAGTGAATAATTGATTTTTTTTAAACTAGAATCATATTTTTTTACGTGTACATGTATAGTAATCAGCGTAAATAGTAATAGTGATATAAAATCGCGGAACTAAGGCATAATCATTTTCCTGTCACAAAGTGATTATTCTTTAGCTCGCGTATGTATGTACAAGGATTAATTTTATTAAAAATATAAATATCCTAGTTATTTAATTTTTAATTAAGAATATAAAGTTGAAACAAACATTTTATTTGGTTGTCATTTCCATTTCAATCGATAAAATTTTCTAATGTTTTTTGAAAAAGCATAAATTTTGTTTCGAGCATATGATAACAGCTTCTTTTAAAATTTATAATGACCGTTTACGACGTTTAAGACTATCATCAAAAAAATATTTTTTATTAAAAATAATTGTTATTAATTAAAAAAATAAATTTAGTAATCACTTCTTTAAGCATTAAAACTGATATTTTTTGTACACATGTATGTACACGTACACACATACTTTTTGTCGTTAGAACATTTTATTTTCATTAAAAAACGTAAGGAACTATCATAACTCAAAGGGAGAATTTAGCGTTACGCGTCGCTTGTGCGTAGCCATTGTCGCTTGTTGTAACAACTCCCCCCGCGCGCCTAGCAATCTCAAGGTTCAAGCGCTGGGGAGGGGCGGCCGCCGCGGCCGGACGCTCAGCACGCTTGCATTTGCCGGTAGGCCGGGCTAATGCAGAAAATTTTACAAGTCACTAACTTGTTAACTATTGTGAAAATGGAAAAACGGTAAGGACTTTTCTGTTCAGTTTCATGCGCTCTACCTGCTCATAAACATCCCATAAAAAAATACCAGACACCCTGTATAATAGAGAACTTTGAGTTTCTTCTATCGTTAATACATTATGAGTCACTGAAAATCTGTCGTAATTCATAATGCAATTAAAGGTAGAAGAAACTCTGAATTCTTTTATTCATTATTGAATTTTTTATTTACTCTTGATTCGTATGTAAAATTGAACTTTGTACTTTTATACTTTGTAATTGAGCAGGAATATCTTTCCCTCTAAAGTATTTACAGAAACACGATAAACGTCATTTTCAACAACAGTTCCAATCAATATTATTAGAGTTTCATTAAATGTCATAAAATTTTTTTAACAAGATTACTATTTTTTAACATTTTTAACATTAAACACGATACGACACTCAGAAAGAAAATATTGTGCTGATTATTTATCGCAGTTTTAGTGATAATTTTTGATAATTTTTTGTTTTTCGATCGTGTGTAACACTAAAAATATAAAGAAATGATAATTGTTAATTTTATTCAAATTACACATAATGAAAGTAGAATAGTACAAACTAAAGATGTTGTTAAACGTGGTAATATTTATTGTATTTGTGTACTACGTAGTGCTTGAGAGGGAAAGAGGGGGGGGGGGGAGAGAGAGAGAGAGAGAGAGAGAGAGAGAGAGAGAGAGAGAGAGAGAGAGTAAAAGAGAGAGGGAGAGAGAGGTGTCATACTAAAATGCGCGAAATACTTATCCATAGTATGTTACACTCTTTGTAATAACACAGAAAAATATTCCCTCTTGATGTAACGATTTCACGATAGCTTCGGCGCGATGCTACGATAATTATGCTTAAAAATTAATGTTCAATATCATGTATTGTTAACACAACGAAGGATTTTCTTTTATAATCATAGAAAACTTACAGTTTCTTCTACCTTTAATTGCATTATTAATTACGACAGATTTTTAGTAACTTATAATGTATTAACGATAGAAGAAATTCGAAGTTCTCTATCATATACAAGAGAAAATCATTTCTAGTTAACCATATTATATAACGATACTTGACATAACATTGATCTCTAATTACCTATAATTACCGTAGAAGTTGCATCGAATAATTTATCCTGAAGTCGTTAGATCAAACGTGAATATTTTTCTATCGTGTTATTTTACAAAGAGTGCATATTAGGGATAGTATTTCGTGCATTTCGTAATTTTCTAATAAGATGGTTACGAAAGGAGAATGTATAAAGAATCAATCGTGATAAATCTTCGTTAATTTAATATTCTATAAAAAACGATGAGAGAATTTGATGCGGCAAATATTATATTATTTGCAGGTTCCATACGTTTCCATCGATTTCTCTCTTTCGACTTTCTTATTTACAGAAATTTATTACGATTTGAATTTGTCCTATTTTTATTAATAATTCAAATCTCGTCATATAATCGTGAGTGTGCGTAGCAGCCATCGACGTGAGCTTAGGCGCGGTGCGGCGAGACGTGGGAACGGCGACGACGCCACGCTTCTCCTTTCCCCCGCCGCCGCCGGCAGCCAATGCTTGAAACAGTAGGCCGTGCTATGGCTCGAGCGGCTCGAGCCCTTCCTTCGGCGCGCAAGGCACGCTCTCATTCGCATAATTTAAAAAATTTATATCTCGATTATTAGCAGACCAAACCCACAACAATATTGAACTTTTATGTTCATCTCGATCCCATCTACCTTTTTATGAACAGTGACCAGTATGCTCTGGGACTCCCTGTATATATGTATATATGGCAGTATTTTTTTACATATTTTTATCCTAGGATATACCTTTTGCATGGATAATTATGGAAAGTAAGAAATATTTAGATTACAAATCAATATTGGAATATATTTTCAATAAAATAGCACCATCTTTAAGACCAAAAACTGTTATGACAGATTTTGAAAGAGCACTTCAAAAAGCTTTTATAAATGTTTTGCCATCCGCTGACGTAAGGATGCTATTTTTATTATGCACAAGTATTATACAGTATTTCATATTGATGTTACACACGCACGCGCAATTTCGGGATTTTAACTTTTTGGGACAATGCCTCGAGTCTTAAATTTTGGGATTTTGACTTTCCGGGACAATGCCTCGAGTCTTAAATTTCGGGATTTTGACTTTTTGGGACAATGCCTCGAGCCTTAAATTTCGAAATTTTGACTCTTCGGGACAATACTTCGAGTCTTAAGTTTCGGGATTTTAACTTTTCGGGACATTAATTCACTTTTCGAATTTCAGTACATTTTTTTTCGGGACAATGCATGTCTTTCTTTTTACCTTTCTATTTATGAAAAAAACAAAGTGGGGCCTCGTAGAGCTTTTTTTGTAACTCTCAAGGAAGATTATAGTTTTGTTACATGCTTCATTACAATAGAGTAGATTTCTTTTTCCTTACATCTATCCGACATTTTGAATTATTTTTCAATATTTTTAAGATAAAAACGTTTGAAAAAACTTGAAAAATTGCATTTTACCTATTTATAAGATTTGTTTTCTAGGATTATGAAACAAACGTATTACTACTATAATTTATGAAACGTTTCGAAGTCTCTCACAATCTCGAACTTTGAGCCTGGTTTTATCGTTACTCTAACAGTGATTCATAAAATGACATCTGTTTTCATATGCTTTGAACATTCCTAAATAACATGAAAATAATCAGAAGTCCCGGCAATCATTTTTATTTTTAAAGTTTTGTCCACTCGAACAGGGCTTTGGTCCCACTGTGCGTCGAGAGGAATCCAAATGTCGACGACTCGCTCCCAGTAGCAGGCAGCGAGCTCAGCAGAGACGAGCGCGATGGAGGCTGTCTTCCTCGAGTTGCAACAGATGCGCGAGGAGTGGAGACAGGAGCGGCAGGAGAACAGAATTTCCGCTGAGATGGAGGCCCGTTTCGTCGAACACGAGGCAGCCTTCCGTCGGATGGAGGAGCGACTCATCGACATCCAGCTAAGTCGCCCCAATAACATTTCCGCGAGCAAAGCTCCGACAGACGCGGCGCGTGTAGATTCTTTGAGCGGGACGGGAAACGCGAGCGGGGATCGAACGTCGTCTTTCGCTTTAAAAGTTGAGACCGATACTTACGACGGGACGGTGCCACTGCGCGAGTTTCTTTCGCAATTTTCGTTTATTTCGCGCGCAAACGACTGGGACGAGGCCGCCCAAACAGTAGCCCTTGCGTCTTGCTTACGGGGAAAGACGCGTTCGGTTCTGGATGGGTTAAGCGCGGAAAAAGATGAATTGACATTCGCGGAGTTAAAATCAGAATTAGAATTGCGCTTCGGTGAGAGCGAATTAGCGCAAAATTTCTATCCGCAATTCACCGATTGAAAACTTCTTCCGGGAAAGGATTATGCCGCGTTGAGCGCGGATCTCGAACGTCTTTCTCGAAAAGTCCGAATTGTCCTAATGAGATGCGCGAAAAAATTGCTTGCGCTCAATTTGTGGTTGCTCTATTGGACGGTTTTGTTAAGCAGACTCTCTAAGTAGAGGGGATATCTTCGCTTAGAATAGCGATTGAGCGGGCCAGAACATTACAATTTATCAATGAAAATAGTTTTGCGCGAAAGCCGGAGAAGCGTAGGAGTGTGAATGAGACTTGTCGTTTGGGCGAAAGAAAAAATAAAATAGAAAGAGAAGAGCGTAGGGAAGGGAACGGGAAAAGGATTAAGAAGGGAAAGGAATGCTGGTCCTGTGGGGAGATGGGACATTTTCGGGATGAATGTCTCGGGAATAAAAAAAGCACTTCTTCATTTTTCTCGGTAGAAAGGGATCAACTTTTTTTTAGAAAGAGGGAATATTTTTTTTTGTAGTTATTCGTATCCGTTTTCTGATATTTTACAGAATTTGTTGCGGTTAATTTGGGAATACTCTGACTGAAAATTGACATAAAAAACGGAAGGAAGGAAAAAAAAATTAAAAGAAGACAGTCTCGCTCACGGTTTTCGACCGTGGTTTCCCGTGAGACTATGGGCGAATGCCGAGACGGGGACAGGGGTGCCCTTGTGGGGCGTAAGGGTCCACGGGAAGTTATCTCCCCCTTGTCCAAAGATGAAGAAAGAAAGCACAAGACTCGGCGGAAGAGGAGCTCAAAGACGACTGGAGGATTCGGACTCGGAAATTGTTTGTGGGAACCTGGCTAGTTTCACGAAAAAGGGAGCCCCAAAAAAGCCTCCCTGGAAGGAAAGGACTTCGGTGGACCGGTAACTCGCTGCAGCAGCATGAGGAGGGCAAGAAATCGTCCTGGAACCAGAGAAGGTCCTTTTCCAGAAGAGGTGTTGCAAGCTGCTTTTCGGATTGTCGGGACGAGCAGTGTTGCACACCGTGCGTTGCCCGATACATCGCTGAAGCGCCAGTCAGCTGAGAAACCGATCGATATTTTTGATCGACCGGTTGCCAGGAAAGTATTTATAAACTTTATTTTTGCATTATTTTCAGTTGATTTTGTACTGCGTGCTTTGTTGATTGTTGTGTGTCATGTAACATTGCGAGTTGTTCGTCAATTGCTTTTTTGTCGTCGGCGTTCATGTTACCGAATAGCGATTTTGCTATTGAGCCTACTTCATCGATCAGTCCTCGTTTTTGGACTGTCGGGGTTTTATATGTATCAGTTATACGGAGGATCAATCGTTTGTTCTTTGGTATTCCTTTGTTATGGCTACGTTGAAGCTGTCGCATATGGCTTTGTTTATTACCGCTACGATTCTACATAATTGTCTAAAGACGCAGTGTTTATTTTAATTATTATTTTTTCATTTATTTTAATTATTATTAATTTCCATTGCGATTCAATTTGTCAGAGTCTTCCTATTTTTTCATAGTATATCCTCGGATGATGGGTGAAATTCTCCACTTGATATGGCGTGTCGCTTCCTTGAGCTGTTGTCGCCAGGTAGATACATGTGAGAAGTTTCTTGCAAGGTTTATCATTACTACCTCACATTATGTCGGTGCGTTCTATACTTTTGGTTATATGCTCTAGCCTAGGTGCTAGTGATGCGATGTCCATCCTTATCACTAGTTTCCAATGGGCTTTGATTTGGTGTAGTCGTCCGATTTCCTCATAATAAATCCCTGGGTTGTCCTTGAATTTTTTTATGTGGTATGCTGGTTGGGCTGATAGTCCGTCGCTGAGGCGCGTGCAGGTTCAAAGTGCGTTATCGTCTCAGATGCTCAGACTTCTATCTTTGGTTTTTTATATGTCAGCGTTTTGAGTCTTCTCGTACTGTCGTTAGTCTTTATGGAGTTAGTCTTGGACTGATTTTCTTCCGTGCGTGTCGCGAAGAGAAAAAGAAAACTATAAATATACATTTTCTAGTGCCTCCGTCGCCTGTTCTAGGCGTTATTGCTCTGGACGATTTCGCTCCCGATAAGGGGGAGATTTTTGAGGTATTTGAGGACTTCGTAGAGAATGCGGGAGAGTTCCTCATGGACGATGGGGAGATTGGGGAGGAGGGTGTTTTGGACGAGGTTTTATCTGGTGAGGAGTCTGATGGGGAGGACGAGCGTCCCGAACTGGATTTGCTTGGGCCGGAAGTAGATTTCGTTGTAAATCTGTATTTTTTTCGTCGCGTACTTGACGATATGAACGTCTCGGACTTCGAGGATGAGTTCGGAGATTAACGGGATCCCGATTTCGGGGTCCCTATCGAACGCTACATTGTGCGTGACGTTTCTCCCGATGGGGAGGACGAAGAGTAGATAATGGTTATCCGCTTTCTTTTGTGTAGTGTAGTTTGCTTATAGTGCGTAACTTTTGCTTAATAGTGCTGTAGTTACCTAGTTACTTTGTTTTTTATTACCTTAATTGTATTAGTGTGAATTTTGCATAAGTTTTGTATTCCTTTGGATTAATTCGTGACTATTCCTGGAGCGGTACTCGGATCTACTACTTGGTGAGTCCTTTACTCCTCTATAAATAGTTTTAATCGGTTCGCGTGTACGCGTGTAGTTTTCCGTCCCATTTTTATCGTATAGTTGACGTCATTATTTTTCGCGATTATTTTGGTCCGATCCACTTTGCGTCTAATTTCTTCGATCGGCCGCGTCTTACGGTCTCGTCGTAGAGCAATACCTTTTCCCCGACCTTAAAAATTGCTGGCTTTGAGTTTTTGTCGTATTGTTTCTTCGCCTTTTGTTTTTCTTCTTGTGCCTTTTCTTTTGCTATTCTGCTTGAGGCTCACAATTTTTCTCGTAGCTCCTGCGCGTAGTCGTCGTAGGAGTATGTCAATCTAGGCAGTTGGTTTAGGGCTGTAGGTAGAGTAGCTCTATGTCCTGTGACGTGACAGCCGCAGGCTACTGTCCGTCACAAGGCCCTGAGGGCCCTTACGCAATAACATCACGCGGGCCCTGCGTCCTCCCGCTCAGGAGCGGACGCAAAAGCGTATTCTTTTGTACTTTGTGTGTGTGACGTCCCACGTGCTGTCCATCTAATTACTTGTTAAGATTTTTGCGAGCGTTATACCGCGGGTGCGGCGGAGATCGGTGGCTATGAAGATCTCGTTGTAGTTGTCGGACGTCTCGTCTCAACGGAAAATCTTCCCGGAGATTGCAGAGGAATGGACAACGAGGGAGTCAACGAAAACCCTTTCTAAGCGGGGGTCCGCAGGTAATGCCGCCCTTATCTTGCCTACTGTTTGTGCCATGTAAGAATTGCGATACTGCCGCTGAATCACGCTTTCAGGACCCAGCGACGGCGCGCGATGTCGACATCCCGACGGGGCGATTGCAGACCCGATACCGCGGGAAGTCCGGCGGAAGGATCACGACAACTTAAGATGCGCCGACGCCCCGTCGAGGAGGAAATGACGCCCCGATGGCGGAGGATACGCCGGGCGAAGAGAAAAGAGTCGGACGCGCGAGAAAGCGCCAGGATTCCTGTGCCCGGGGCCCATAATCATCGACCGCCGTGCGTGGATCGATCAGCCGGCGACAGCATGGGCACCGCGCTCTGCGCGAAAATCGATTTTCGCGAAATCAACCAATAAGGGCCAGGAACGCCGGAGGCAAGGTGGGGCGCGCCGCCGAGCGGCCCCCGCGAGATCCAGGATTCCTCACTCGTGCTGCGGAAGTAGAGTTAACTGTGTGTGCGTTCCACTATCCCGAGCCGAGTGTGAGGAAGGACGCAGAGACGAAAGACATCCCGACCCGGAGGAGGCCACGAGAGGAGAGGCAAAGTGGTGAGACGAGCGTCGCGCAAATTGTAAAGCCACCGATTTCGCGGGTTGGGCGAGCCGCGAAGAAATCGCGTATTTATTGCAACATCTTTCGGCGGGTTTACTGGAATCACGAGCTCGCGGATTCAGCGGAGCATCGTCGTCTCGCCCGATCGCGCCCGTCCGCGTGGTTTCGCTACGTGCTGCGTATTTCGCAATAGTTTCGCGTTGCGTGTGCGTCCCGATCCGCAGCCGAGTCAATTGTCGTTTCGTCCGGTCGTCATATCGCGGGTTCTTCCCGCGCTGTATCTTGTCGCGTCGTGGAAGAATTTAGTTATTACCGTTGCATAGTTTGGTCGATCGCTCTATTTCTGCGAGCCCTTCGGTGAGCGTACTCTAATAATTATCGTGCTTCTCTTTCACGAGAACCGTTAGAACACGGGAGAACACGAGTCCGTCGCGTGTCGCGCGGGCTCGGAGTTGCGATCCGTCCCGTTCGCCCTTGGCGAGGTCATCCTGGCGGGAGTCGGCGTCCTCCAACGACGCCGGGTTAAGCGTAAGACAAGTCGGAGAGTTCCCGCGTACGCATCATAACCCGCTCGTTCAAAATACCGTTCTCGCAAAATTTGATATCCAGCGGACGCCCGCTGATAACGCGCGCGAGCCACCACCGCTCCGCAGAGTCGTCCACTTCTGTATTTCTTACGATCAAATACAATTGTTATTTTTCTGTTACATTTGTGTCGTGCAAGTAATTCTCTCGCCTTCCCGATTCCACCCGCCCGCACCGAACCTCCCCCTCTGCCATTTGAGGGCTGAGCAGCTGGATCTCGGAGCCGCTAACGCCCCGGTCGTCTAGCGTGCGCCCGTCTTTCCCGAGATTCAAGGATCGTAGCATTTGTTGCGAGTTGGTGCACACAGAGTGGTACGCTTAACGTACCTGGCGCCCAACTTAGCGTTGCGTCGGGAAACCTCGCGAAGATAGTCGCCCCGACACCCGGGTGGCTCAGGGCCGCGACCAGGGACGGAGGCGAAGTTGGCCGTCGCTCGCGAGCGGCGGTTACAGTCCATATATTAGTTCAAAGGGGGTAAGCCCGGTTACGATATGTGGTGTAATATTGTACGTAAACATAGCGTACGGTAGCCACTCGTCCTAATCTGTCTGATCGGTTTTTATGTAGTAAGCAGATATTCCGCCAGAGTCCGGTGTGATCTTTCCACTGTTCCGTTGGTCTCTGGGTGATATGCGGTAGTTTGCATTTTTTCGATCTTCAGCAATTTGCATACGTTCTTGAAAATCTCACTCGTAAAATTCGTACTTTGATCTGTGAGTAGTTTCTCTGGTATTCCATGTTCAAAAATTATTTTAGTGGCGAACGCTCGTGCCACTGTATTTGCGTCCTGACTTTCAATCGGGATCGCTTTGCTAAATTTTATAAGGATATTTTGGAAGGTCAAGATATATTTGTTGCCTGTGGTCGTTATTATTAATGGTCCTACGATATCCATGGCGCATTTCTCGAATGGTTTTTTGGGGGTGTCTGTTATTACCATAGGCATCTTTGTTTTTGCTCTTAACTTATCCTTCTGACAATGTTCACACTTTGCGATGTAGTCCTCTACATCTTTCGTAATACCTCGCCAATTATGGTCCAATCGTATCCTTTTTAGTGTACGTGCAATTCCTTGATGACCTCCTAGAGGAGCGTCGTGATATTTGTATAATATCTGTTCTTTTTCTTTTTCCGTGTATTTCCGGTTTGCTGTTTCTTCTTCTTGTTGGTTTTTATGTTTGACGGTGTTTACGTGCTCCGTGTCTTCTATTACGGGGTGTCGGCTCAGTGCATCGGCATTAGTATTGCCTTTGTCTGCCTTGTGTATTATCTCGTAATCATATTCGGCGAGCTTGAGTCTCCATCTTATCAGACGAGATCCCGGGTCCGTCACATTAAATAACCATACGAGTGGCTTGTGATCTGTAATTATCTTAAATTTTGTGCTGTATACATATGGCCGAAATGTTTCACGGCCCATACGATCGCTAATAATTCTTTTTCGGTCGTATTATAATTCTGTTCTGCTAGATTCATTATTCTGCTTGCGTAAGCGATCGGGCGGTTTTGGCCGACGATGCCTTGAGATAACACCGCTCCTACCGCGGTGGTAGTGACGAGAAATTCTTCACTGAAGTCCGGATATTTTAATACCGTTGCGGTGGTTAATTTTATTTTGAGTGTGTCGAACGCATTTTGTTGCGTGGTCGTCCATGCAAATTTTTTCCCTTTTTTTGTTAGCATTGTTAAGGGTTTCGCTATTTTCGAAAAATTTTTAATAAATTTCCGGTAGTACCCCGCTAGTCCAATAAACGCTTGCCCGTCCTTTACTTTTGTAGGGGTGGGAAATTTCTCCACGGCGTCCAGTTTTTGGGGATCGGATAGAATTCCGTCCTCGGTGATTACGTGGCCTAGGTAGTTCATCTCCTTGCGCATGAACTCGCACTTCTCCGGCTGGAGTTTCAAGTTACTGTCTCTCAGCCGTGTCAACACAGCGGCTAGCCGTTTGTAATGCTCGCTCAGGCTCGGCCCGTAAATAACAATATTGTCTAAATATACTAGACATTTAAGACTTTGTAAACACATTAAAACTGAGTTCATTAGGCGTTGGAACGTCGCGGGGGCATTCCTTAATCCGAACGGCATTCGATTGAACTCGTAATGCCCGTATGGTGTAGAGAATGCCGTCTTCCCCTTATCTTTTTCTGCTACTGATATCTGGTGATATCCGGCAGCGAGATCGAGCGTGGTGAAATACTTTGCATTTCCGAGTTGATCCAATATATCTGTTATGTTCGGGATCGGGAAAGAGTCTCCGATCGTAATTTCGTTAAGTTTTCGGAAATCTACCACTACTCGGAATCTCGGTTTTCCTGTAGCGTCAGGTTTTTTCGGGACGACCAGTAATGGTGCGTTCCATTGGCTTTTGCTTTGGCGAATTATTCCTTGGTCTAGCATTTCACGGATTTGTTTATCTACTTCCGTTTTTTGTTTTTCGGGCAGTCTGTATGGTCGTACACTCACGCTCGCAGATTCTGTCCTGGTGTGTATCTCGTGTTCTACGAGAGTTGTGTATGTGAGCTTATCTCCTTCTAGATAGAAGACGTCGCTGAACTCTTCGCATAGTGCTTGGATCGCTTTTTTTTCCTCTTCGTTTAAATATTTTAATTGAAGTAGTTTAATTATGCGCTCTGCACAAGGTATCGATATCTTTCATTTCCATGCATCTCGGATTACATTTGCCGTGTGGATGTCCGGTGCGTTGTTTATATTTATTTCTTCAATTTCAACACGAGGTAATTGTAGATCGACTTTTTTGTCGTTTGTATTTATAATACTTATTGGGTACGTGTGATTTTCGGGTTCTACTAGGCAGCTGCCTAAGAATACTTCCGGTGCCATCTTCTCGGAGTTGATGACTCCTAGGGTGTTTATACTGGCTGTGACTTGCACTATCGCCTCGCTCCGTGGCTGCAGAGTGACTCGGCGGTACGAGTACAGCTTGAATTCGGTGTCGCCTAATCTTATTGTTTTGGTCCCATAGTTGCATGTGACATTATTTTTTCTTATAAAATCAGCTCCTAGTATGCCCTCATATTCTATTGGGGCATCGTCTCGTATGACGTACATGGGATGCTTGATTTTCTTGTCGTGCATTTCCACATTCACGGACGTTTTTCCTAGTGTCGTAATAGAATGCCCGGTTATTCCGGTCAATTTGCTGTGTTCATCACGGATTTTGGTTTGTCCTTTCAGCGTTTTTAATTTTAGTAATGACACGGTTAAGCCGGTGTCAAACAGAAATTCGATCTTGCCCCGCTCTGCTTCGCGTACGGGCAGTGTAATCATGTCGAGGCCAGTGTCGCTGCCCCGTGCATTCTTCACGTGTGACACACGATATGCATCAGCTGTGCGCGAGGAGCTTGCGTCATCGCTCGAGCTCTCGTCGCTGCTCGCTGTCTCGGTATGCTTAATCATTTTTATTTCCTTGCTCGCTCGCTTGCCGTTTTCGATCCTTTTCATAGTTTTAGGCTTTTCGCTCCGGCGGTCATTGTCCTTTTTCTTGGGTCGACCGTAAAGGGACCAACACTCTTTTCGGGTGTGGCCTGCCTTTTTGCAATGGTTACAGTATAGTTCCACTGTGTTTACGCGAGGCCGTCCCTCCGGTCACTGTAACTCGAACTGGTTAGCGTATCGGCTGCTGCGGCATTCTCACCCGTCATGCCCATTTTTGCCGCACTTTCCGCATCGCAGAGTATTCCGTGCGTACTTGGGGGCGGTGCGAGGGTCTTCCTTCCGATTTCGGTTAGGTTCTCTTGCTTTTTCTTTGGCACTGGCGCCGGATATCGCGTCCTGCAGCGTTTTGCATCGCTGGGCGCGTACCAGGAGTTTGATGTCTTCGTGCAAACCGATCTGGTAGTTGTACAGGGCCTGCTCCTTAATATTTTCCAGGATGGCTCGCTGTTGTTCGATAGTGTGGTTCTTGCCCTCCTCCATGGACTCATATAGTTCCATGGCGAGCAGGTCCACTCGCCGTCCGAATTCCTGCGCGCTTTCCGCGGGTTTCTGCTTGAGCGAGTTAAACTCTTGTTGCAGATGTGCGGTGCTCCGTTTGGAAAGGTTTTCATTTTAGAAAAACTCATTTTCGAGCTCTCTTTTCAGTTGTTCGAAGCTGTATACATCGCGCATGTAGAAGTCCATCATTGCCTTACCTTTAAATTTCGTGCATAGAATGGCTTCTAGCAGGGTATGTTCGTCGGCTGGGTATATGTTTTTCATCGCATATGTACCGGCGCTAATAAATTCGCGGACGCGGTTTTGCTGTGTGCCGTCGATGTTCGGTATCATATTTCGCGCTTCTTTTATACTCAGAAAATTTACTGTCGATCCGCGCTGATTTCTAATGTCGTTATTCGATCGTCCGTACGACAAATCTAAGGCGTGAAAAGGGGTCTCAGGGGTGCTTCCGTCCTTCGCTGATAACCCGGATCTCTTCTACTTAGACCTAATTAAAATTTTAGGTCGCGTAGTTCATGCACATCATGCAATAACATTGTTTCTCGTGGCGGGAGGTTCGGATTTATCTTCGGTGCCGGTCGTTCTTCTGCATGGTCATTTTCCTCATGTAGGGAATTATGAAGTCGTAATATTTCTGCATCGACTTCATTTTGCGGTATATTTCCGGACGCTTTGGCGGCAGAGTGAACCATTGTTGTGGAACTGGATGTCAGTCGATTGTCGATCCGATTTCGTCCGTCTGAGTCACGCGTCGTATTAAGTTCGGCGCTTATCAAACTAAACTCGCGTGCGTTCGCTGTGGTTCCTCGTTCGGTGACGACGTGTGTTCCGCGGTCACCTATAACACGTAGCGCGTGTTGCATCGCGTCTCGTTACCATATCGCGTAACGCGGTTTCCGCTATGCCTACTGCCTCGTGTTCCGGAGAATTTATTGTATCTGCCAAGGGCTGCTGGCCTTCGTTTCGCGGGCTGTCTTCGTTATGGGACATTAATTATTTATTTGAATTATTCGAGACAGTGTGCAGCTCACATGCTGTATGTCTCGCGGTCGTCTCTCGAGTATTATCGGTGGAGTCGGATTACGCACGGCTAAGCGTCTTATCGCGGTCGCGTGTGTACGTGCTAGAGCGTCGTACTTGAATCAAAATTTTACTCGCTGATACTGTATTATGGATTGGCGCGTACTCCTTTTTTTTCACAGGCGTTTTCTTTCGCGGATAAACTTCGCATTGCCTCGTTTTGTCGCGCGGTGTCAGTTTTTCGATGTGTCGTTATTTTTCGGTCGTGTTGCCCTTTGCACAGAACATTACAATGAGTGTGCAAATATTTGTTACAATTCTGACTTACATTAGTAGAACGGCGCGCATGGCGGTTGTCGTAGGTCAGCTCGCTGGATGGACTGGCGCGTACGGCGTTGTCGTAGGATGTTCTGCTTTTCCTCGTAGTCTACAGTTGTCTAGTCGTCGCCTCTTGTTGTGGTCCACTTCTCGTTGGCTGGTCGGCCGTTCCGTCCTCCGGCAGAGAAGCTCATTCTTCAAGGACACTTAATACCGTGTAGTGACGCGTTGGCACAGATCTTTGCACTCACGCACTGAATAACACGATGGTGTTGTCTCAGCTCGTCTTACCGTCGGCTGGTCTTCTTCTCGCAGGATTGTGCTTCCTTCGAGGTTTAGGATTTGCTGGTCCTTTGCTAATTCTTTTTCAGCTTCTTCAACCCGTTTTTCTATCCCTTGTTCTTGACGGCTTCTTAAATCCCACCGCTGCCACCAATTTTGTTGTGAGCGTTTGCTCATTTTGGGAATTCTTTCCCGTTAGTAGTTGGGATTCGTTCTGCCTGAAGGGTTAGGACCCAAAGGGTGAAGGTTCGGCTCGGTGTATGAGAGAAAAGAAAACGCTTCTTACTTGCTTGTTCGTTGTCTTTATTTCTTTCTCTTGCGCTTACAGTCAGTTGTGATGGTGTCAGGTATCACTCGCAATAAGGTGTATAGTCCGCGACGTGGCTCGGACGTTGTTACGTTACTCTCCGCTCGATCACAGCGTGGTCGCGCTTATAAATGATAGTTTCTGGCGCAATTTCGGGGGCAAGTAACCGGGCGTTGGTAGCTTCTGCGAGGCTAAGCGTTTCGACATCGGAACGCGGTAGCTTCGCGGTTTTGACTTTGCAGCGTAGGGCCTATTTCTAGGACGATACGAACTGCTTCCGAGCGCGCTGTTGTAATCTCACGAAAGTTACTTGGGACTTCCGTGAGCGCGGCGGATTCTTGTTCGTCTTTCGAAAGAGATGCTTCTTGCAACGTCTTTCGAAAGATGCGTGTCGCAATTATGATAGATACGGTTGTAATCGACTTACAACAGGACCATGTGGAGAATGCGGCGGCAATCGAGGACTCCGAGGAGGAGCAAGGTAATGCGTCCTCCTACAGTGAAGATTCTGACGAGGATGAGTCCCTGACCCTAAAGACGTTCCTTACGTGATTTCCCCGTCTCCCGGGTTGATAGACCGATTATTAGAAGACGTGGGTGTATCCGAATCTAAGGGAGAGTGAGAACGCGAGCTTTAATGCTCTGGAGGAACGCTTTACTGAGCGTGAAGACTTCTCAAGGGAGGGGGGTGAAGAGGAGGAGCAATAACTAGAACTTTTTCCCTCTTTTAGTTATTAGTTTGTAGTTTGTAGTGTTTAGTTTAAGTGTAGCGTGTAGTGTTTGTTCCCCTCTCTTTTTTTTTACTATTTGGATTATCTTGGCGAAGGATTACTTCTGTTGCTGGCTTATTGGCGTGGTGAGTCCGTTCTTTTGCCTTTCTTATTGTTAGTATTTTTATGTTTACATGTGTGTATATGTGTTTTTGCTTCCTCTCTGTCTCCCCCTTTTTGTGTTATTCTCGCACGCGTTAGCCCTTTATAAATGGTTTAATGCGATTTACATGTACGCAAATTGTCCGTTTTCCTCTTTTTACCGTATAGTTAACATGCGAATGTTTTTTGGTAATTGTATAGGGTCCGGTCCATTGTGCGTCCAATTTCTTAGATCGCCCACGGCGGAGCGTTTCGTCAAAAAGTAAGACTTTATCGCAGATTTTATAACTGACTATCTTTACAGATCCGTCGTAATAGTCTTTCGATTTTTGTTTCTCGTCCCTTATATTATCTTTGGCGATGCTATTAGTGGCACGTAGTCTCTTCCGTAGCTCGAACGCATAGTCATCGTAGCTATATGTCCTTTTAGGCGGTTTAGTTAGCGCTGTCGGTAACTCGGGGGATGACCGTAAATTAATTTGAAGGTATACCCTGGTGTAGGGGATGGTATTATAGGTGCAATTAGCATACGGAATCCACTCATCCCAATCCGTTTGATCCTTATTAATAAAATTCGTTAGATACTATACCTTTTGTAGTACTATATTTGCTATGTCTTTTGTTCTCGAGGTGATAAGCTGTCGTTTGTATCTTCTTTATTTTGAGCAGTTTGCAAGTATTCTTAAATACTTCGCTCATAAAATTAGTTCCTGATCTGTTAATATACATTCCGGAATTCCATATTCTAGAACGATTTTTGTCACGAATGCTTTACTTAGGGTATTCGCTTCTTGATAGGAAGGGGCATGGCCTTACTAAATTTTGTTAGGTGGTCCTGAAATATCAGCAGGTACCGATTCTTGTTTTTTGTTAAGGTTAATGGTTCTACGACATCTAGCGCACATTTTTCAAATGGTCGGCTCGGTGTATCGAATAACTAGCGGTGCTTTAATTTTGCGAGAGAGTTTGTTTTTCTGGCAGAGTTCGCATTTCTTTACGTATTTCTCTACGTCGGCTGTTAATCCATGCCAGTTGTGTTTCAAGCGTATTCTTTTTATTGTTCGCTCGATTCCTTGATGTCTTTCTGTGGGGGTATCGTGATATTCGTATAAAATTTGTTTCTTTTCTTCTTCAGTATACGGGAGTATACTTTCATTATTTTTTATCGGCGTGCTTAGTTGCGTGTATATCCTGTTCTCTTCGAGCGCGAGGACCTTATCAGTCTTCCGTAACGTGAGCCTCCTGCTTCACGTTCCGACACAGTGCGTCGGCGTTCGCGTTCGCTCGACCGGCTTTGTATATGATTTTATAATCATACTTTTCTAATTTTAGTCGCCACCAAATCACTTGTGATCCGGGGTCATTTACACTAAACAGCCATGTGAGTGGCTTATGATCTGTCACTATTTTGAATTTTATGCCGTATACATATGGGCGGAAATGTTTGACAGTCCACACAATGGCTAGCAGCTCCTTTTCGGTAGTGCTATAATTTTGCTCCACGCGATTTAATATTTGGCTTGCGTAAGCAATAGGGCTGTCGCTACGTACCAGTCCCTGTGACAGGACTGCTCCGATTGCATAGTCGGAAGCATCTGTGATCACGTTGAATTTCTTTGTGAAATCCGAATATTGTAGCACGGGTGCCGTCATAAACTTTTCTTTTAATATGTCGAACACTATCTGCTGTTCGGTGGTCCAGACGAATTTTTCGGTTTTCTTAGTTAGTTTCGTCATTGGTTTAGCAATTTTGGAAAAGTCGCTGATAAATTTTCGGTAGTAACCGGCAAGTCCAACGAAGAATTGAATCCTTGACCTTGCGTGGTTCCGGGAAATCTCTTATTGCCTGTAATTTTCCGGGATCGGGTGCTATCCCATCCTCGGAAATAATATGGCTTAGATAATTTACCTCTTTTTGTAGGAATTCGCACTTATCAGGTTGTAGCTTTAGATTAGCTTCCCGTAGGCGTAATAGCAGTTCTTCTAAGCGCTTGTTATGTTCCTTTAAACTTGAGCTGTATATTACAATGTCATCTAAATATACGAGGCGTCTAAGTCTTTGCATTCCAGTAAGCACCGAATTCATTATCCTCTGGAATGTGGCTGGCGCATTTTTAAGTCCGAAGGGCATCCGATTGTACTCGTAGTGTCCATACGGTACCGAGAATGCTGTTTTCGGCTTATCTTGCTTAGTCATTGGTGTCTGATGATACCCTGACGCTAAGTCTAGCGTCGTGAAATATTTGACGTATCCTAATTGGTCCAATACTTCATCGATATTTGGCAGTGGAAATGAGTCACCAATTGTCAGATCATTCAAGTTCCAAAAGTCGATTACTATTCGGAGTTGTGGTTTTCCAGTCGAGTTAGTTTTTTTCGGCATAACTAGTAAGGGTGCGTTCCACTGGCTCGTACTAGTGAGGATAATGCCATTTTTCAGCATTTTCTTTATTTGTGTATTCACTTCCTCCTTATGTTTGGCGGGAAGGCGATACGGTCGCACGTTCATCGGCGCGACGTCGGCTCGCGTGCTGATCTCGTGTTTCACCGTCGAGGTACACGTCAGAGGTTCTCCGTTCAAATGAAATATATCCTAATATTCGTTGCACATCCTATTGAGTGCCTGTCGTTCCTCTGGATTGAGAGGCTGTGTGCGTAATAGTTGTCATATGCGTTCTCCGCGGGGTAGCTTAGTCTTGTAGTCCGTCTCAGAGGTCACGACATAGACTTATTGCGTGATATCTTCTGCGATATCTTCCACGGTAACAATCGGTGTGTTGATTTCCACCGGTTTATCCGTGGTGTTAATTATGCTTATTGGGCACATGATATTTTTTGGTTCTACCATGCATCTTCCAATATAGATGCCGGCGAAGTTTCTTTTGCTTCGGTTACTCCGGTTTTGTTTCGGTTCGTTACTGCACGAACAATGGTTTCGCTGCGCGGTTTCAAAATAATTTTATTATATGGTTTAAGTCGCAGGGTGACGTCTTCTATGGTCACCGTTTTATTTTTATAATCGCATGATACATGCTATTTGCGCAGGAAATCGAGGCCGATTATTCGCTAGTATTCTATAGGGAAATCATTCTCTACCACGTATATGGCCTGTTTAATTTCTCGCTCGCCTATCTTGATAGTGGCTTGCATCTTTCTGATAGTATGCACTCGGTGGCCAGTTATTCCTATTAATGCTACTTCTTCGGAATAAATTCTTGTTTTTCCTTTTAAATGTGTCACCTTGATTAGGGAAATCGTCGCGCCGGAATCGAACAGCATGTCGATTTCGCCAGGACGTGCTTCTTTGATTGGGAGCGTGATTAGGTCGAGTCCATCGCCTCGTGAGGCCCTACGGGCGTCACTTGATACGCTCGAGCGCGCGTACTCTGCTTGTCGCTCGTTTCTCCCTCTTCCTCGCTACTGTGCTCGGAGTCAGTTTTTTTTCTGCGTTATCGCTCTCTTCTTCGCTCCCGTTGTCTCTGCGCTTTGCGTCTTTCTTTGCGCGTTCGATGCCTTTGCGTTAGGCCGTCCGTGGAGATCTCAACACTCGTTGCAAATGTGTCCGGGCTTCTTGCAATGTTTGCAATGTTTATCTATTGCATTTATGCGTTTATCGGATTGCGGCAGGGTGTATCGGTTACTGCTCCTGTTATTCCGGCAATCCTTACTATAGTGACCAAACTTGCCGCAATTTCGGCAACGGGCGTCAGACTTGTCGTCGTGCCTCGGCGAGTCGGGTTTTCGTCTCGTGTTATTCACGGGACCTTTGATTCTTTTTTCTGCGCTTGTGGCTGCTATCGCGTCTTGCAGCGTAGCGTATTCGCGCAATTGGACTACCGTCTTTGTATCCTCGCGTAGTCCTATTTGATAGTCTTCTAATACTTGCTGCTGCAGCATTTCTAAAATGATGCGTTTATGCTCTGCCGTGTATTGTTGTCAGCCTTTGATCATTGACTCGTACAGGTCTATCGTGAGCTTATTTGTACGTAGTCCGTAAGCTCGAGCGCTTTCTCCAGGCCTTTGCTTCAGGGTATTAAAGTCGAGCTGTAAATGCGTTGTGCTTCGTTTGCTCGCATAACATGCTTTTAGATCTACTTTTAATTGCACGAAATCGCTTATCTTTTGCGTCTGGAAATTCAACATGGCGCGTCCTTTTAGTTTAGTGCATAGTATTGCTCCTAATAAAGATACTTCGTCCGACGGGTCTATATTTTCGATCGCGTAAGTCATTGCACTCAAGAATTCTTGCAATTTATTTGCGTTGCCATTGAACTCGGGTATCATGCCGCGAGCTTCTTTTAACGACAAAATTCCGCGGCCTCTCTGTCGGTGCACGTCGTCGTCTGGATATTTGAACGCGGTTTCACGCCGGCTATATCACGTCGAAGTGCGTTTGTACGTAGCGTTCGCGAATTTGTCTATCGCACCTCGTCGATTTCGGCGATCAGTCTCCTGACCTCGTGCATCATTGCGCGTAGGGCTTCCCTTATTTCCTGCACGTCTTCTCTTTGCGTAGCAGTCGTGCCTGCGGGTCTTGCCGCATTTGTGCTTAATTCTCGGTGCAGGTTCTGTATTTCTTGTTCTGCACCGGCGATGAAGTGTTGAGTTTCCGTTTGCTTGTCGTTATTCATCGCGTTCGTTTGGAAAAATTCCGCTGGGTCGAAAATGTCGAACTCGTAGGAAGTGAGTGAAAACTTGCCTCGTGATGAAACACGACTAGAGGCGCGACTCGCGTCGATGTCCGCGAAGGGGAATTCTCGTTCGCGGACGACGTTTTCGGATAGCTCGCTATCGTAGGAGTCTAGTTCCTTACGGATTCTGTCACGTGCTTTTATGAAGTCTTGTGCGCAGTACTGAATAGCTCGGGTGGCTTGCTCGCTATGCAACGACGAGTCGTTTGCTCCAGCGGCGTCATTATTTTTCTACATTCACGCCTATTAATTACGTTTACCATAACCGCTTTTCGATTACCGGGGAATCAGCACGTTTTTCGCTATTAGGGCTTATCGCTTTGTCCTTCGTTTACGCTTTTACATAATTATATATTTCGACTTACAATAACTCGTTCCATGCTGTCAGCTGCGTAATGCGGTAGGTCGTTACTCCGGTGTCGCTAATAACGCTGCGTTGAGTATCGGGCTGTGGCTGAGTTCCGCTCGGCAGGCTCGTTCGGTCAGTTGATCCTCGATGTCGCCCAGTTGCTCTCGGCTCGTGACGTAGGTCCCTTGGCTTTTGACTGTAGTTGACTTCGTAAATGCACCTCCTTCCTGGCAGTCAGATCCTACCGCTGCCACCAATTTTGTTGTACCTTGCGGTGGAACAAATGATTTTCGCCGTATCTTACGATGTGACAAAAGATTTTTTTGGGCTCGTTGCTGCCTAAGGAGTAAGGACTCGCGGAAGGTGGCTTTCGTTGGCAGGGTCCTCAAGTCACTGACTCACTTGTTTTATGATAATTTAATAAAAAAATTATTCTTCTTATGATACATAGTAATTATTGTACTTGCGGCCAAAGAAAGTCATGTTACACAGAGTTGATTAAATACGGCGCGTGATTCGAAGATAGCGCGTTATATCTTTGCTCGCTCGAGGTTCGCTGCATTAAGTCCCGAACTCTTTCGTATTTTAATTGTACGGGCCGTACGTATCGGCTTGATTGATTGTGACTGATCCCGCGGCCCGCTGTTCGGGACAAATTTGTTAGCGCGTGCGTAGGGTAAACGCGATCGCACGGAGGGAATGCCGGGATCCGTCCCGATAGAGACGCGAAGTGAGTGGTCAGGAATGCGGGAGGTTCACGGGAGGTGATAGGAATAAAAAGGAGGCGTTGGTATCACTCACACTTAATTATTTATTCACAAACGAATGTTCGGAGCGAGGGGCGAACCGTATCTTTTACAAGGTGTCGGATATCTTGATACGCCCTGATATTATGCTGCTTAATCGACGCGGAAATTTTGCAGAGCTTCGAGATCGAGGCCCTCGCGAATCCGGAAATCTTGCGCGTGATCCGACGGAGATCTTGTGCGCGAGGCAGAGGACGTTCGCGGGAAAAATATGATCACCTGCGCACGGACGTAATACACTCACAACATTCACGTGAATACAAAACTGAAGAATTAATCAACGTTGGTTGACGGGAGAAATAATTCACGCGCACTATCACGGCGCGACTGATAGGGAAGAAGCGGAAGTGAATCCCCGCAGCTAGGATCGGCGGAATACGGGAGAGATCTGCTGGACGATCTAATTTCGGTGCCGGGCTGCGAGAGACTGACGAATTTTGCATCGTAAAACAATTACGATCGGAGGCGAGAAAAGGGGCGGTAGGGAACCGATATCGAGACTTATTTGGGCATTGATTTAGACGTGCCCTTTTTTGGGCTTGTTTATTTGCATAGTTACCGCGATGCATAGTTACCTACGATGCGAGCAAACGAAAATCGTGCGCGTGAGGAGCTAGTGACAGCGCCGCGCGACTAGGTGCATCGAAGAAATGAACTACAAGGAGCTCGATGGTTGTCAGGAGCTCTCACTACTCGCGGATAAAACAGAGCCAATAAAAAAGAAATGTTAAAACTCTAAAGTAATTGTTACAATCTCGAACAGGGAGCGGCTTAAGTAGTGCCGTGGATTTGGTATAAAACGGTTTAGCGTCAAGTTTTTGTAGTAAAATATTTATTTGTATTAAAATATTTATTTGTAATATTTATAATTTATTTGTATTAAAACTTATTTGCCAGCTCAATATTATCTCCTTTATTTCTTGCCAATATGCTTCTTGACAATTGTTTTTATGCAAGCGCACAGCAGTCTCGTATCGGTGCACAGCAGCCAATAATTTAATACAAAAAACTAATATTTATAGTTTATCTTATATTTGAGAATCTTCTTAAGTTTATCGTTAAAATATTTCGTAATTAACGAAATCGTATCTGAAGACAAACTTAAAACAATCAAAGCCATGTCAGACAAAGATTGAGATTGAGATTGAATTAGAATTTGACCAACTAATTAGTTACATTTCAATTCAATCTCAATATCAATCTCTAGTCTGATACGGGCTTAATGAAAAATCAAACTATTGTGACGTCCCCGCCAAACTAATAATTTTTTTTTTACTTTTCCTTTACTTTTATTATTCATATTCCTAACCATATTATTATAATTAATTACATATTAATTAATTATGTATTTAAATAAAACTATTATTATTAATTCGCGAACAACTTTACTATTATTAATTGTATTAATATTACATATTAATTAATTATGTATTATTTCCTATTTTCATTTTTGCGTACAATTATTGTAACGCTATTATTATTTTGCGTATGGTTATATGAATATTAAGTTGCGCCTGAACCTATCATTTTAAATACTACAATTTTATTATTAAGTTGTGTATGTTTTTACTATTAATATTTGTATGTAAATTTAGAACAACTAATTTGCGCATGATCTTAGCATTGTTAAGTTTCATATTATCTTATTAGCATAATTCCGCGATATGCGCGCGCTCATAGACTATATTAATCCTTATGTATGCGTTTCTAGCGTAAGTGTGCGACAGTAGAATAGGAAATTGTAAGAGCGACAAAGAGAGAAACAGCGATTGTACTGCGTCTCTACTCCCACCATTACTATTTCTCGCATACGGCGTCCGTACTCCCACTATCATTATTTCTCGCATACGGCGTCCGTACTCCCACTACCACTATTTTGTAACATTCTGCTAATCCACTACACCCCCACCCTTGCTGGTGCATCCCCAAAGCAGCGAAGCCTCGAGCGTTGCGCAACGAGCCGCCGAAAAAGAGACAAGGGTGGGATATGCACGAGGAAGCGTTATGCAACGATATATATTCTCATGCAAGAGGACCAGAGCCTCAGGTTTTGATCAGATTTTACGGAGATTTTACTCAGATCAAGTTTAGAATCGAGTCGTCTCAATCCTTCTATTTCTTCCAATTCCAACTTAGAATATTTTCACATCTTAGAATATTTCCATATCTTAGAATATTTCCACATCTTAGAATATTTCCATATCTTAGAATATTTCCAATTCAAAACTTAGAATATTTTCCATCTCTTTACCTTAGAACACTTCGATTTCGAACATAGAATATTTTCATATTCTCGTGTGTACTTAAAATAATTTGCGTTAAATTAGAAAGCGAACTTAGAATAATATTTGTTTCAATCAAGAATATCCGACACTTTTATAACAATACCACATTGTAAACTCTTTGTTTCAACATTTAGTTGTAAATTTAATTATTATAAATATAGTAATCATTTAGTAAAATTCCTGCTTCCTTTATTTTTACAAGAGCCTCTCTTCTATTCAATTTCATGATGAACATAAATTCTTAACTTATAAACAAACTAATTCATATACATATACTCGATCAATCACGAGCTGTGAGTAAGAGCCATCGGTGCGGCTAACCCGCACGGTCTGCGACGACTGTTTCAGCGCTGATTGATCGCAGATCTATTACAATTATTTTAATAACAATTACAAACACTTATTCCACGTTTACTATATAAAAATATTTTCATCACGAATGCCGAAACAGCGACGTGGCGGACGTAAATAGCAGGTTCGCAGAATTAAAGCACAACTATACCAGACATTACCTACCCACGGATTTCTCCACTACCTCGGTGTAAAAAGAGAAGATTACGCGGTCGCGGATAAAACCGAAACGCTCGTATCCTTGCCAGTTAGAAGCAGTGTCTATAAATTGGTGCCCATCATTTTCCACGTGCCTCGCATCAAGCCGTCAGTCATTCCTGCTGAAGACCCGCGCTTTGCTGCCTACACCACTCGCCCATCGACAGAGAAGGACGTCCCTTCGCACATTCCGTATAAGCCAGTACGAATCTCCGTTGGAAAACGACCTATCGACGTGACACATATTCCTAAGGAGGATCCTAGGTTCGAGTTTTACGCCTCCAAAAATAGGGTAAGTGCTTGGATTAATTCGCAATACCGAACAGTGAACTCGGAGTGTCTAGAATCTCGCAAAGAATAGATCTCGCCATTTTTACGCAGCCACATGGCTGAGCGCGCCTCGCGCCATTTTGTACCGCCGCGTGACGACGCCGTCGCATCGCTCCGGCTCCCCCACTACCTCCGTTGTAGAGAGCCGCCTACTCGAGTCAACGTCTCCCCTCTACTCTGCGCCGTGATTTCTCTAACCGTCGCGTAAGTCTTAATATTAATATGTGCCTTGCACAAATACCATGGGCGTGAATAATCGCGTTTCCCCACGAAAGTATGAAATTCCTCTTCGCCCACGCGGAACCACAAACGAGATAATTTCGTGCAATAAAGTCTTTCTTTTCCGAAATCGCCTCAATAATTCTATTCTTTGTCACGATTGCATCAGCGATCAATTCGACCCTAGCAGATACGACAAGGAAATCCGTCACTATATCTACTGCGGTAACAGTCCTATCTATGAAGAGTGCACCGAATGCTGCATAATATTAAATACCACCGTCTCATACGACGATTGCAGCGACTGCACCGCGAAATTTGAGTCGTTTATAATACCTGCCCTTTCCGCACGTTATCAAACCCCTTTTTATAATACTCCGATTACCGTAACCGTCGCACGATATATATCTCCGTATCGCCTTTACGATTCCAACGAGGACACCGAGTAAAGAAAGAACGAGCAAGTTATGTGCCCTCCGCGTTCGCTTCATTCTCCGGCGACTTTTAACACGAACGCGCGGCCAGCTCATTATTTCGAATGGATCGTGTTCGAGACTATAACAATCATTTTAGAGTTCTAACATTTTCTTTTATTGGCTCTGTTTTATCCACGCGTAGTGAGAGCTCCTGACAGCTATCGAGCTCCGTGTAGTTCATTTCTTCGATGCACCGAGTCGCGCGGCGCTGTCACTAGCTCCTCACGCGCGCGATTTTCGTTTGCTCGCATCGCCAGTAACTATGCATCTTGGTAACTATGCAAATAAACAAGCCCAAAAAAGGGCACGTCCAAATCCATGCCCAAATAAGTCTCGATATCGGTTCCCTACCGCCCCTTTTCTCGCCTCCGATCGTAATTGTTTTACGATGCATAATTCTTCAGTCTCTCGCAGCCCGGCACCGAAATCAGATCGTCCAGCAGATCTCTCCCGTCTTCCGCCGATCCTAGCTGCGGGGATTCACTTCCGCTTTTCCCTATCAGTCGCGCCGTGATATTAATAAGTGAATTATTAATTAATCCGCTCCGGCCAAGCAGTTCTTAATTTTCATATCCGCGTGAATGTTGTAAGTGTATTACGTGCGTGCGCAGGTGACCGTATCTTTCCCGCAAACATCCTCTGCCTCGCGCACAAGATCTCCGTCGGATCGCGCGCAAGATTTCCGGATTCGCGAGGGCCTCGATCTCGAGGCTCTGCAAGATTTCCGCGTCGATTAGGCAGCGCAATATCAGGGCGTATCAAGATATCCGACACAGTGTAAAAGATACGGTTCGCCCCTCGTTTCGAGCGTTCGTTTGTGGAATAAATAAATTAAGTGTGAGTGATATCTACGCCTACGCCTTATTCCTATCACCTCCCGTGAACCTCCCGCATTCCTGCCCACTCACTTCGCGTCTCTATCGGGACGGATCCCGGCAGTCCCTACGTGCGATCGCGTTTACCTCACGCACGCGCGAACAGATCGCATCCGCTAAATGTTCTATCTCGCGAATCTATCAACACCGTCTTGACATAGAACATATAATCTGTTCCGCGTGCTATATCCGTGCTTTCTGGGAAATCCGCTCATCTTACGTTTTGAAACGAAGACACGCTATACATATCGGATTTACTCAATGCTTCGACGCGTGTATTTCCTGTTCAACGCGTTTAACAATTTTTAGACATCTCGATGAATGTCTTATCTGTAGCGATATTTTAAACGATTTTATACAATATTTAAACCTATCGGGAGAAGATCCGTATAATTCGGAACGACCGACGTTAATCGCGATTTTACAAACAGACGTAAATTCCTCCGAATAAACGTCGCGAATAAGATTTTTTTTTGTGTTGTGAAAATTGCCTGAATTTGCCTGCCACTACTTTATTTCCAGAGGAACGGTGGACCGCTCGACTCTGTTCCCCTAACCTTTTCCCCCTCTTCTCCGGCTACGGGAGAATATCGGCGACGCCGCCCCACCCGCACGCCCGGGACGTAACACTATAAATGCCTGCCAAAGAATAATAAAGTAGATGTTCTAGTTCGTATAAACATCTATTTTATAGTTGGCGCATTTTCTATGTATATCATTACTTTTGTAGAGAAAAAAACGCAATACTCTCATTCTATAGTGTCAAATCTAAAAAATTGTTTTGTATTATAAAAACTGGCTAAAGAATAGTAATAATGTTTTAGGTCCTATAAAAAGATTTGTTCATATAATTGGCGCAAAATATTAAGATATCACTATTTTTATAGAAAAGTTAATTTGTGTGTGTGAATATAAACTTTAAAAATTTCAGGAATATATATATAACTTAGGTTAAATTTGACAGTATATATTACTTAGGTTGAACTATCCAAAAGTATATACCACTTAAGTTGAAATTGATCAAAAGTTTTATCTTAAATTTATGATTTTGTAGGAACAAAATATCCCGTTTAGAAATTTCGTGTGACAAGTCGAATGAATAATAAATACAATAATTAACCATGCTGTAATTGCGTCTTTTCTTCATATACAGGGAGTCCCAGAGCATACTGGTCACTGTTCATAAAAAGGTAGATGGGATCGAGATGAACATAAAAGTTCAATATTGTTGTGGGTTTGGTCTGCTAATAATCGAGATATAAATTTTTTAAATTATGCGAATGAGAGCGCGCCTTGCGCGCCGAAGGAAGGGCTCGAGCCGCTCGAGCCATAGCACGGCCTACTGTCTCAAGCATTGGCTGCCGGCGGCGGCGGGGGAAAGAAGGAGAAGCGTAGCGTCGTCGCCGTTCCCACGTCTCGCCGCACCGCGCCTAAGCTCGCGTCGATGGTTGCTACGCATACTCGCGATTACATGACGAGATTATAAATTATTAATAAAAATAGGACAAATTTAAATCGTAATAAACTTTTGTAAATAAGAAAGTCGAAAGAGAGAAAGCGATGGAAACGTATGGAACCTGCAAATAATATAATATTTGCCGCATCAAATTCTCTTATCGTTTTTTATGAAATATTAAATTAACGAAGATTTATCACGATTGATTCTTTATACATTCTCCTTTCGTAACCATCTTATTAGAAAATTACAAAATGCACGAAATACTATCCCTAATATACACTCTTTGTAAAATAACACGATAGAAAAATATTCACGTTTGATCTAAGGACTTCAGGATAAATTATTCGATGCGACTTCTACGGTAATTATAGGTAATCAGAGATCAATGTTATGTCAAGTATCGTTAGTATGGTTAACTACAAAGGATTTTCTCTTGTATATGATAGAGAACTTCGAGTTTCTTCTATCGTTAATACATTATAAGTCACTGAAAATCTGTCGTAATTAATAATGCAATTAAAGGTAGAAGAAACTGTAAGTTTTCTATGGTTATAAAAGAAAATCCTTCGTTGTATTAACAATACATGATATTAAACATTAATTTTTAAGCATAATTATCGTAGCATCGCGCCCAAGCTATCGTGAAATCGTTACATCAAGAGGGAATATTTTTCAGTGTTATTACAAAGAGTGTAACATACTATGGATAAGTATTTCGCGCATTTTAGTATGACACCTCTCTCTCTCTTTCTCTCTCTCTCTCTCTCTCTCTCTCTCTCTCTCTCTCTCTCTCTCTCTCTCTCTCTCTCTCTCTCTCTCAATCGTGATAAATCTTCGTTAATTGAATATTCCATAAAAAACGATAAGAGAATTTGATGCGGCAAATATTATATTATTTGCAGGATTCATACGTTTCCATCGCTTTCTCTCTTTTGACTTTCTTATTTACAGAAGTTTATTACGATTTAAATTTGTCATATTTTTATTAATAATTTATAATCTTGTCATGTAATCGCGAGTATGCGTAGCAGCCATCGACGCGAGCTTAGGCGCGGTGCGGCGAGACGTGGGAACGGCGACGACGCCACGCTTCTCCTTCTTCCCCCCGCCGCCGCCGGCAGCCAATGCTTGAGACAGTAGGCCGTGCTATGGCTCGAGCGGCTCGAGCCCTTCCTTCGGCGCGCAAGGCGCGCTCTCATTCGCACAATTTAAAAAATTTATATCTCGATTATTAGCAGACCAAACCCACAACAATATTGAACTTTTATGTTCATCTCGATCCCATCTACCTTTTTATGAACAGTGACCAGTATGCTCTGGGACTCCCTGTATAAATCAAAGTTAAATTACAAAACGAAGTAGAATAATAACCAAGAAAATACGATATAACTTAAGCGAATTAGGCATTAAAGAATATAGATATTCATATTTAAGAAACCTTTTTTTTCTATCAATATTTTCATCGATATTAAAGTTACCTGTATTCATTTTATATCTTCATTGTTTTATACTAAACATTAATTTAAGGTTTAAATTTATACTGCATATTTGTGTAAGATATAATGTTACGAAAACTTATTACATAACACTCTTCCATATTGCCAAAATAAGATAATTTTAGAATTTAAATGTTACTATAAGACAAATTAATCATAGTGTTTCAGAAGTTTTTCCTTTTCTATCAAAAGAAATATATAAAAATAAACAATAAATGCTTAGACGAAAGAATAAGTTAGAATAAATTATTTGAATAATAATAATTTAAATAGATCACCTGAGTTTCTAAAAACAAAATCCGGTAAAACGTCGCTTTACACCTAGAAATTTAAAGCGAAGAATAAAACCTCGCTATTTGTTTATTTGACGCAATTCCGGCACTTGATGCCGCTCAGATGTGTTGCTCTGTTTCAGAACTTATCTTCTACAAATCATAATTACTTTGTCCCTGCGCGAAGAGATCGGCAGGATGAATTATTTGTCACCCTGAGCTTAATATAAAAAAATTTTATTTGATGCGATATAAAAAGTAAAACAGTGGTAAAACTGGCGACACAACTATATCAACAAATGTTGATATGCCCGTGGAATACGATGCATAGGATCGAGAAACACTGAATTGTTTTTAAACAAACTCGTTCTTAACGAACGAAAAAAAACGAGGAAAAAAGAGACCAGAAAGTTTTAATTGACACTCATGTGATTGTAAAGTATTTCTTAAAAAAAAAGAGAAAAGAAAAGAAAATATAACGGTAATAATAATTTTAGAAAAAAAGGGGGAAATTCAAGTTTTCAAATATATTTTTGTTCAAATATATAGGAATTCAAGCTTTGAAATATATTTAATACAAAATTTTTATTAACTTAAGGAAAATTATAAAGTAAAGCGCATATACATGTGTAAAAGAACTTATTAAGCAAATTATAATCATTATCTACTGCGTAAAAATGTGCGTACATACGAATAATCTAATTTAGAAATAAAAATAAAACATACACGTGTAAAGAAAGACGAAAGTACAAGAAGGGATTTTAAAGATTGCATTTTCCTTCCTTTTTCTTAAAAGACAAGCGTTGATATAGATAAATACCTAAGCGAATAAGGAAAGATAGGATATTAATACGATACGAAATAGATATAATATCCATGAAAAAGAGAAATTGTTGCTCAGTCTATTAAACTCTGCAAATATTGTGTTCACATGCCCCCAACATTTGTCTAAGGCGGAGGGTGTTACGTCCGGCAGACTCCACGATTTCCCTTTGTCAGAGAAACAAATAAGACTACAAAAAAAATTCCGTTTCAATGGTCTCCGATAATTTTTTAGGCGTCTAGGATTAGTCCGTTAGAAACGTGACGACAAACATGGATGAACAAAACGACCAAGTTGATCATTTCAACCCTTTTGAATGTCGAGTCAACAAACAATAAATTTTGAAGATAGAAATACAAAAACAAACTCGGGATCGAAGCAAAGTTTCACTTTTCCTCACAAAAAGGAGCAATAAAGTATCTAAACATTAGCCAAAAATAAATAACCGTTTCCTCCATCTGCAAACCATACCATAGCATGTCTAGCACGTTAAAGAATTATTTATCTTTTAAACCCAAAGGAAAGATAACCTACACGATAGGTCGCATCCCTTCGATAAAATTAAAGGAATGTGGGAGAAAATAGAAGTTTTTGACTCAATGTATTGTTACGCGCGTTGCCCGGTATACTCTTCGGCCACGAGTCAGCTGTCAAATCGGCGAAGTCGATCGGCGGCGGCGGTCAGCTGTCTGGAGCCGGGCAACGGAATTGACGGGGAATCAATAAACAGTTGTTAAGGGGCATCGAGCCAGTTCGGTCGTTAATTGTAAACGCTTCCAATAAAGTCGTTTGTTTTAAAAGTTAAAAGAGTGTTTCTTTATTTCCGCGAGCGCGCGCGTAACAGTATGATTGGTCAAAAGGGAAAAACTATTTCTCCAATAAGAAAACTTAGAATTCACCCACCACATAATCCTGAAAAAGAGTCCTACCAATCAGAATATTTGAACCATCTACTCTTTAGATCCTCCCTCTGTAAGACTCTGTATATATAAAACCAAATCTTGAAGAAGTTTGGCATAGTTTGGTTTAGTTTTTCACGCCAGGAGTTAGTAATCGATAACGAGAAAAGATAGTAGTTAGTCACTTATTGTTAGTGAGTCAGTTAGTTAGTAATCATATAGAATCAGTGCGCGAATAAAACTTTAGTGCCGTTCCATTCGGTCAAGAAAGCCCTTCGATTATGACAGATTTGTTCGAGAACCAGTAATGAGTAAGTCCCACAATCACAATTTCTTTCTTTGTTTTTACGTTACTCATCTACTCCCTTCCGTTTTAATTCTTTAAGACACGCTTCTATTATTTATAAATAATTCTCTCTTAGAGTTTTTCGTCTCCCTTCTTTCCTCGGTTCTCGGATGCGAGCCTACGTTCGAGAGTCCGGCCGAGCGTCCCGGTTCGCGGATTCTAAGTCTATCGCTCGAGAGTCCGGCCGACGGTCCCGGTTCGCGGATTCCGAGTCTACCGTTCGAAAGTCCGGCCGGCCGTTTCGGTTCGCGAATTCCGCCCCTAGTGTTCGAGAGTCCGAACAATAATTCACGGTTTTAGATTTCAATTTTCGAGAATCTGCACTTTGCTCACCTTCCCTCCCCGAATTATTTAAGACATAATGTCACTCACAAGCAAAGAGTTGCCCATTAGTTTTACACTTCCTAAATTTATATTAATAACCTTTGTGTATTTTAAAAATTTTATTAATAACCCTTTGTTAAACTTTAAAACCTTTGTAAACTCAATTGAAATCTATGTTACAATCCTTTACGTATTTGAAACCTTTAATAATAATTCTGGCGTATTCTTTAAAACCTTTGTAAACTCAACCGAAAATCTATTTTTATAACCCTTTGCGTATTTGAAAACTCTAATAGCAATCCTTTGCGTATTTTTAAAACTTTGTGAACTCTTGCCAAATTTATTTAGAACCAATTGACTCGAAACTTGGACCGACGGACGTACGATTTGAAACGGGTTATAACGGGCCTATCGGCACGTTGACCTATATTTTTGAGTCACAAAAGGTGCGTTCGACCCGAGGCACTTACCTTCTCTTAATTTGTGTGTCTACGGGAATTCTACGCGTTTGTTACGTTCTTCTCTACACGGAAAAAAGTTTGGCACTATTGCTGCATCATAGGTGGTAGTGCAGCGCCACCTCGCATTTAGGACTACAGAGTGCCAGTTTTGGGTAACTGGCAGCACTAAGCGCCGGGAGAACTGTTCTCCCCACCCTGATGGGGCAACCACTGCACTTTAAGGTTAGGAATGCTGCGGTGCGAGATTGGGACAGCAGGGCTCCCGATTGGGACAGCAGGGCTCCCAAACTGAGAGAGCTGCCGTGCCAAAGAGAAGTACAACAGCGCACTCTCATTTCGTACAGCTGTTACACTAGTTGGTGCTTCTGTATTGCCAAACTTTTTTCCGTGTACCTTACCTGTTCTCCCTGAAATATCCCTCCTACTAAATAAAAGAGTTAAAATCCCATAAGGCTGGACGTAACAAATATATAATAAAGATTTATTATTAATTTCTGTTAGAACGTTTTGCAAAATGTCAAACAAAACTAAAAATTCTGAAGAAATAAATGACATTTTGGAGGATAGATCTTTTGAAGAAATAAATTATATTTCAGAAGACAGATTTGCAGAATTTGAAAAACTAAATGGAATAAAAGTTCTAATTCCTAATGAAGTACTAGATAATATTAAGTTTTCAATTCGACTGTGTAAGTACTTATGGTATAAATTTTTATATAAATATCGCTTTCTTTTTTTCTCTGTTATTATAATTATAATTCGTAATGTTATTGAATCTTTTCAACTTCTTGATCTGTGTAGTGAAATAATAGGATTTGTTGATGGGATAGAAGCTCCAAGATTTGTCGCTGATAAACAGTAATTTAAAGTTTTTAAATTTTATTTAAGTAATGGAAATGGAAAACGTGTACAAATTATCATTTGGAACGATGATATTGCAAGTGTAGAACCATTTATAAAATTAAATTATCTTGAGTATTTTTATATATTTATTTTATATCCGTAGGATGCTTTTGTACGCCCGATTGATACACCACACGTGAAGGGAAAAGACGCTGTATTATTTCGCGTCTCGTGTCGACGATGCATGAAGAAATTCTGTGAAATCACAAAGTGAAAAATTTATCTTTAAAATATTATAGCTTAATCTTCTCATTGTAATCTCTTCGTAATTAATTATTAACGTATCATTCCGTAAGTAAGGTCGGAAAGTAAGGTTTTCATTACGTTATTACATTGTGTTATACGTAAAATTATAATTAAATTAAACATTTTAATATTAAACAACACATTAAATTTCTAAACATTATTCAAATTAATACATATATACATTAATATTCATAAAGTTTTTTTAATAATAAATATATTTAAATTTTTGTTTTGACATATAATAGATTATCCATTTAGATGGTGTACAAGTTCGTACACCTAAGATAGCTAGATTTAATAATGGTAATGTGAGTTGCAAGTGCGAACAAATACTATTATTTCAACTTTGGGAAAATATGATCCAATTTCAATGGATGTAGAACCAGAACACGTTGAGTTTTGTGATGCTATAAATAAATCGTCACCTATTAGTAAGTTTTTTAAATTTTTTTATTTATTTGTAAAATTTACATTTAAATTTATATAAATTAAAATTATATACATAATAAATAATCTTAATTTTGTTTTTTTTTTTACACTTATTGTTAGTATGTATAATAAATATACATATGTGTATAACATATGTAGTTTAAAATTATTATTGTACAATTATTTAATAATATACTTTTATTTGATTTAAAAATAATTTTAATTATTTTTTTGATATTTTAATTATAGAAATAGAAATAGTTTATTGTGTCCCAATAAAGGGGTTACAAGGCTTTTAAAATATTACAGAGCGTTCCCGAACCGTTTACACTTTACTCATCCCTCTACTCCCGAACCGACCTGGCCATTTGCGACCCTTACACACTATTTCCCCCCACCTCCCTCACACGCTCTTACCCCCTCCCCCCACTCTCTTCTCCTTCGGCCATCCTTCCTGACTCTTCCTCTTCCAATTATCTCTGCCTTCCTCCTTCTTCCTTTCCTCCTCAGTTTCCTCCACTCCGATTTCATCTCAGTGGGCCTCTCCTCCTCTTCTTTCTCTCCTGTCTCCCTCTGCTCTCTCCGCCTCTCAGTCTCCTCCTAAGCATATAAAACATACCGTTACTTTTTTCCTCCGTCTATCTTCCCTCTCTTCACTCCCTCCACTCCTCTCCCCCCTATCTCCTTCCCCCCTTTTCCTTCTCTGCTCCTCTTCTTTCTCCTTGTTCCACACTCATTCTATTCCTCTTCTCCAATTCCCTTTCCACCCTCTCCTATGCTTCCTGTCCTCTATCCCCTTTTTCTCCATAGTCTCCATTCCTCCTCCGTTGCTTTCCCCGTGCTCCTTTTCTCCTCCTTGTCGTCTCCTTCCGTCTGTCGTCCTCCTTCACTCTTTCCTTCTTGGTTTCTTCTCTCCTTCTCTCTTCACTCCACTCTCTCCCTCTCCCCGTTTCTTCCCCTCTTCCTCACCTCTCCTCACTTCTTGCCACCAATCTGCCTTGCTTTCTCCTTTCCTCCTCTTCTCCTATTCCTCCTTTTTCACTGTTCTCTTCTCATTTTCTCTACCCCCCATCTATCCCTCTTCCTTGTCATCCCCAGGTTAATCCTCTTCTCTTCCTCCGCGTTCACCTTGGGTATCCTGCCCGCTCCTCTTCTCCCTCGGCTCTCTTTCCTCTTCTTCTTCCCTTCTCGCTCCTTCTCCCTCTAATCTTTCCAATCTCACCTCCAATCCCTCAGTCTTTCTCTAACCTCTTTCAGCCCACTCGCCATCTCCTCTCTCAAGCCCTTCATCTTTCTTCTTACTTCCTCCATCTTCTCTCTTCCCTCGTACTTTCTTTCCTCTTCTCCTCTTCACTATTTCTTCTCACCCTGCACCGGATCCTCCTTCTTCCTATTGATTTTTACTCAACGACTTTCTTTGCCATTACTTTTAACTTATTATCACACTTCTTCTCTATCTCACATGTCACCGACGAACCACGTGTTGTGGGACTCAGCGTTCCCAAACTCGCTACCGTCTTCCCCCGTCACTCCTGCCAACCTTATCTACCTCTTCTTACGTTCTTGTCCGGCTTTCCACCAGATCTCCTCTGTCCGCACTTTCTTCTCCAGGATGGCGCTGCTCTTCCTCTCCGCCGCTCCGTCGCCGCGCCATCTCACCGAACTCTCCTGCTACATCTCCGTCTTCACTTTTTTTCCTGTCGCCTTCTTTCTGTCCTCTTCTTCTCGACCAACACTTCTATACTCCATTTTACTCTCTCTCGCCTCCGAAACTTTTCCTTTCTCTTCTCATTTCTTCTCTCCTCTGTCCTCCCATGCTTTCCCTCCAATTGCCCGATCACTGTCCAACCTTCTCTTCTCGAATCTTCAACTCATGTCTCTCACTATCACCTCCTTCACCACTTTTCACCTTTTCATTCCGGAGTCCGGAGTCCGGAGTCCTTTTCACACCACATATTCTCCCTATCACGCCATCTTCAAAACCGATATTTTAATTATATATTTTTACATATTTAATAAAATTTTAATAAAAGAATTAAAGTCATAGATTTGAATAAGTTTTTTTAATTTTTATACATGTAAAAAAAGTATACTTTCTTTAGTTTAAATATACCGCGCTACTCATGCTACCACGCGCCTTTTATGCTAATCGCCGGTAGATAGAGTAACGATGAGAGAAGAGAGAGAGACTTTTCCGGAGAGGAGAACACATGTGTAAAACACAGAATAAGAAAGGAAAAGAATTTATAATTAAAACATATATAATAAGCAAGATTTGCGGTGTAAATAAAGAGGTGATAATAGTGGACTCTAATTGTCGTTTCTTTGTTTATAGGTAAGACTAGAAATACTGTAATTAATCATTGTTAAATAGTGAATAAAAGAAATCTTCTAATCTTTGTTTATAGTGAAACACATACTCGTTTGCTTTATCACCCTACACATAATTGTCTTATATACATACACACATTTTATTTTTTAGTGTTAGAAGATTGTATGAAATCAAATTTTAGACCAATTTATATTAATAGTTTAAATAAGAAAATTGGTTGTGGCTCGCTAACTGACGGATAGTTTAAATTAGAAGTACATATAATGAATTTGGATGAAGATGTGTATAATTTGGAAAAAGGTGACAAAGTCGAAATAATTGATGTAATACAAAATTCAGATAAAAAAAAACGTAATCAAACACTCATAATAATCCATTCCTTCTCGAACAATTGTAATCGAAGAGTGAATTTTTTAGACTACGAAATGTCAAAGGCTGCGTTCCGTTTCACCCATGATGCGCATAATGCCATAATGCATCGTTTATTTTTGTTTAATGTCAGACAAACAACAAAAATGAACGATGCATTATGCGCATCATGCGTGAAACGGAACGCAGCCGAAATGTTACACAGGAAGTTGGAAACTATTTAAAGTTCAATAGCTATTTAAGACGGTATCAAAGAACAATACTAAATCTAGAAATTAGAGACATAAACAATCATTTGAGGTTTTTGCAATCCGAGGTTGTTTATATTGAAGTTAACCTTTTCTCTTGTTGACTTTCTCTTGTGTACTTGAAGATCTTGTAATTAACTTTTTCAAATTCAACAAAAGCTAAATCAATGAATATAACCACTCGATGAAAGCCAAATTAATTAAAAAATTCAATAATATTGTTGCGTGCGTCGCCCGGTATACTCCGCGACCGCGACTCAGCTGTTCGAAGACGGATCAATACTATTGATTTTCTGGACCGAGCGTTGTCAGCTGACGAGCGCTTGACGACGCGTATAAACAACGAGTCGAATCTCGGTCTCGAGCCTTGTCGGACGCGTTAATAAAGCTGCTTGGTTTTACAGTTATAAAAGTGTCTTTCATTTCCGCGGCGCGCACGCTACATTTTGGGGGCTCGTCCGCTTGTCGGACCTTGAGGAACGCGCGCGGATCTAGTGATAAGTGCGCGGAGTGAACAGACGAGAAGGAGCGGAGAATTCGAAGATGTCCATCCCCCGTTCTCCTGTCGTGACTCGGTCCCATGCCATAGAGAATGTCAGCTCAGATGCACGGGATTTGGAGCGAGAGACGGGAGGGAGGCGCGCCGAGATTTCTGGACTTTCTTCGACTGCTGTCGCTCCGGAGTTCCAGATTCTGATGGAGGAGCTTCGGCGGATGCGCGAGGAACAAGCGCAGCAGCAGCGGGAATTCTTAGAGACGCTGCGACAGCTGCAGTTTCCTCGAGGGCGATTGACGCCCAGCTAAGTCTTCCCAATAATATTCCCGTGACCGGGAACGTTGGCGACGCGACGCGAGTTTTGGGCGCGGGCGGGGAAACGTTTAGTGAAACGCGGCCGATCGTCGGACTAAAATTAAAGCCCGATACTTACGACGGGACGGCTCCGTTGCGCGAGTTCCTCGCTCAATTTTCGCTTATCGTGAGTGCGAATCGTTGGAGCGAGTCTGAGAAAACGATGGTTCTTGCTTCCTGTCTGTGGGGGAGGGCGCGTTCACTTTTGGACTCGTTTCCGGCTGACGAGGGTTCCATTTCGTTTGCGGAGCTCAAATCAAAGTTAGAACTTCGATTCGGGGAAAGTGAGCTCGCGCAAAATTTTTATATGCAGTTCACGAATCGGAAGCAAGGGGCGGGGGAAGATTTCGCGACGTTAGGCGCGGATTTGGAGCGCCTATCGCGTAAAGCGTATCCCGAGTGCTCGTACGAAGTGCGCGATAAAATTTCTTGTTCGCAGTTTATCGCTGCGCTGTCGAACGGGTTTGTCAAACGCTCCCTTCAAGTTGAAGGGGTGACGTCTTTACGGGTAGCAGTTGAGCGCGCGAAGATGTTAAAATCTTTTAATTTAAATAGCTTTTCGGAAAAAGGGGGGAGGTGGAATAATAATTTTCGTTTGGAACGTAAGAAAGACGGAAATTCTCGATCGGAGCAGTCGAAAGTTTTAAAACGGAAAGAGGAGGATAAAGAAAAAAGGAATTATTTTAAAGGAAAGGAAGGAAACGGAGAGCGAAAAGGGAAAGAATGTTGGCAATGTGGGGCCACCGGGCACTTTCGTGCGGAGTGTCCGGCAAATAAATCGGGAAACTAAGTTCTGTCGGGTTTATTGGGACCGGCTCGGCAGGCGGAGTTCGGGCTCCTGTTCCCGCGCGCGACGGGGCCGCTCTGGTTCGGCGACTTGACGGTGTGAGTGCGGCCGCGCGCGGCCGTTGTTATTTTACCGGATATTTAAATGGGAGAGTATGCAATTTTAAAATCGATACGGGCTCGGATGTATCGGTCGTGAGTGCTAGGATGGCTGCTTCTTTTAACCAGGAGCGTATTATTTCTTGTGATTTGAAATATCTTACCGGAGAAAAAGTTCCGGTAATTTCTCGTATTACTGTTAAAATTTCTTTAGGTAAATTTTGTGTTAATTTATTGTGTTATGTCGCGGAGATAAGCGACGAATGTATACTCGGAGTGGATTTTCTCTCTGAGGCGGGAATTCTTGACGGTCTGTTTGAAAGCGCCCTCGGTTTAACGGGCAGCGAGGCGGAGGAGCGCGGGCAAATTTGTTCTCGGATTGAGGAATGCCCTGCTCGGCTCTCCGATCCTCTTTTGCGGATTTTTGAAGAAAGTTCTCAAGAACTTGAATTTTCTCAAAAGCAAATGTTTTCGAATTTCTTGTCTGAATTTTCTTGTGTATTTTCTGAAAAGATTATTGCTGGTAATTGTAATGTTTTGTCGCATAACATAAAATTGTGTGATTCTCGCCCTATTAAGCAGGTACCTCGACGAATTCCCCTTCATTTACAGGCGGAAGTGAATAAAATTTTGGAAGATATGAAAGCCCATAAAGTAATAGAGGAATCAAATAGTCCTTGGATTTCTCCAGCAGTTATGGTTAAAAAGAAGGACGGTACGATAAGGTTTTGTGTCGACTTCCGGAAATTAAATGCTGTGACCATAAAAGATTCTTTTCCGCTTCCAAGAATTGATAACATTTTGGATTGTTTAACGGGGAATTCGTGGTTCTGTACATTGGATCTTAAAAGTGGATATTGGCAGGTAAGCTTAGACCCTAAGGATCGTGAAAAGACTGCTTTTTCTATCGGAAATGGTTTGTGGCAATTCACAGTTATGCCTTTTGGTCTTTGTAACGCCCCTGCTACATTTGAACGCTTGATGGAAAGAGTATTGGAAGGATTAATTTCAAAGAAGTGCTTTGTTTATCTTGATGATGTAATTGTTTTCGGAAAAAATTTTAAAGAAATGATGCTCAATTTGAAAAAAGTTTTTATTCAGTTGAAAAGAGCTAATTTAAAAGTTAATCCTAGTAAATGTAGTCTCCTTAAAAGAGAAGTTAAATATTTAGGTCATGTTATTTCAGCAGAAGGGGTTGCAACTGACCCTGAAAAGATTTCTTCGGTTAAAAATTGGCCTCTTCCGAAAAATCGGAAGCAGGTACGAAGTTTTCTTGGATTTTGCTCGTATTATAGAAAATTTGTGACAAATTTTGCTGTTTTAGCAAAACCTTTGTAAATTTGACAGAGGAAAACGTTAAGTTCTTTTGGTCTTCTGAATGCCAACAGGCTTTTGAGAATTTAAAACGTGTATTAACATGTCCTCCGGTTTTGTCTTTTTCTTCGGGGAAAGAACAATTTATTTTAGATACCGATGCCTCGAATCATGGCATCGGGGCTGTTCTTTCTCAGTTGCAGGGAGAAGAGGAAAAAGTCATCGCTTACTACAGTCCTATTTTCAGTAAGACGGAGCGGAATTATTGCGTTACCCGTCGTGAACTTCTTGCTGTCGTGGATTCAGTGAAGTCTTTCCATCACTATCTTTATGGACGAAAATTTTTAGTGAGGACCGACCATGTTTCTCTTCGTTGGCTGATGTCCTTTCCGAATTTGGAAGGACAGCTGGCAAGATGGGTAGAACGCCTTCAGCAGTACGATTTTGATATCTTTTATCGGAGCGGAAAGGTGCACAAAAACGCCGATGGACTCTCGAGACGACCATGTTTGGAGACTTTATGTCGATACTGCATAAAGGTGGAATTAAATGAGGAATCTTCAAAGGAAGAGATTTTGGGACGTTTAATCTTTTCGAATAAGGAACTTCAGGAATGGCGTTCAGAGCAGCTTCAGGATTCTGTTGTTTCTATGATAATTCGTGCTAAGGAGACTGAGACTTTATTGGCAAGACTCGCCCTAATTGGCAAAAAGTTGCTTCAGGCGAACCTTCCTTGAAGATTTATTGGTCTTATTGGGATTCATTGTTATTGATTGACGGAGTTCTTCATAAGAAATGGGTTTTCCCGAACTTGCGGAAAGATATTTTTCAAATTGTGGTGCCACGGCATAAAGTTCAGGAAATTCTTGAAGAAGCCCATGATTCACCTTCGGGGGGACATTTCGGCGTCAATAAGACCCTTCAGAAAATACGAAAACATTTTTATTGGGCTACCAGCAAGAAGGACGTGGAGAAATGGTGTGCCTCTTGTAAAGTATGCGTTGCTAGAAAAGGGCTCATTGGGAAGGGAAAGTCTCCCTTGGAAATTTACAATGTGGGCGCACCTTTCGAGAGGATACAAGTCGATATTCTGGGTCCTCTGCCGGTTTCTTCTTCAGGAAATAAGTATCTCCTAGTGGTGGTGGATTGTTTTACTAAATGGCCAGAAGCTATTCCCTTAAAGAATGAAAGAGCTAGTACCATTGCAAGATCACTTGTGGATCAAGTATTTTCTCGACACGGAATTCCTTTGGAGCTTCACACGGATTAGGGAAGGAATTTTGAATGTAGTCTTTTCAAGGAGATGTCTTTGCTTCTAGGAATGAAAAAGACGCGTACGACTCCTCTTCATCCACAGTCTGATGGACAAGTCGAGCGTCAACATCGCACAATTCTTGATTATTTGGCGAAATTCATTTCTGAAAACCAAAAGGATTGGGATCGTTGGATTTCATTTTATCTTTTGGCTTTTCGTTCGTCAAAGCAGGAAGCAACTGGAGCTTTCCTGCGGAAATGTATTTGGGACAAGACTTACGTTTGCCTCTGGATCTTCTTAGAGGCAACCCTCCTTCTTCCAAGAAAGAAGAGAGGACTGATTTCATTTTCAGATTGAGGCAGAGGTTAGATTTGATGCATCATTTCGCTCGAGAGCGTCTTTCAATTAGCTCCAAAAATGCTAAGTTTTGGTATGACCAACGGACTAGACAAGTAAATTTCGAACCAGGGCAGAAAGTATGGTTCTTCGATCCTCGACGGGTTCCTGGAAGAGCTCCTAAGTTACAGAGCTCTTGGGACGGTCCGTGGAAGATAGTCAAGAAATTGAATGATGTATTGTATTGTATTCGTAGATTTCATAGAAATAAAGTCGTTCATGCAAATCGTTTGGCTCCTTTCATGGAGAGGGAGTGAAGCCGATGCGAGTTCAAACCGAACCGATACGAATCCGAGCCCGAATACGAAATGGGGGGTTTATTCTAATTTTAACACCGTTTTGAAGTTAATTTTAGTTCATATTTTTGTGTTTTTGTTCTGTTTGTTTTCTTGTGTGTTTCAGTCGCTCTTCGGAGAGCAGTTTCTTTTTAGAAGAAGGGCGGATGAAGAGGGATCTCTTTCGGAAGAAGGTCGCTGCTTGTAGGGAAGAAGACTGCCTCATCCACGGTTTTTGACCGTGGTTTTCCCGTGGAACTTAGGGCAAATGCCGAGGCAGAGGACGGGGAGCTTTTTAAAGCGTTGGGTCCACGAAGATAAATTCCCCCCCCCCCCCCGATCCTGAAAAGAGAAGAAAGAAGTGCACAAGATCCGACGTCGAGAAACAGTGTCGCAAGGGGAGTGGAGCACGGGGACGCGGAAGGATTCGGGAGATCCTGCGTGAGAGCTGGATGAGCTCGGCGTGAGAGGATGCCCGTGGTTGTCCTTGCAGGGGGCGAAGAACTTCGGTGGACGTGGCTCGGGAACCCGTTGCAGCAGCTCGGGAAGAGCAGGAAATCGTCCGGGTACCGAGGGAGTCTTCTGCGGAAAGCGCTAAAACTGTTCCCCTGATTGTCGGGACGACAATCTAGAAGAAGGGGGGCAGTGTTGCGTGCGTCGCCCGGTATACTCCGCGACCGCGACTCAGCTGTTCGAAGACGGATCAGTACTATTGATTTCCTGGACCGAGCGTTGTCAGCTGACGAGCGCTTGACGACGCGTATAAACAACGAGTCGAATCTCGATCTCGAGCCTTGTCGGACGCGTTAATAAAGCTGCTTGGTTTTACAGTTATAAAAGTGTCTTTCATTTCCGCGGCGCGCACGCTACAATATTATACACAAAGACAACGCTTGCAATCCGCTTTTAAGAATAGACATATCAAAATGGTTGGTTAACATCAGTAAAAAAACAATTTCTGATCATATTACGAATTTTCTAAGTCTTGGTGACAAGTTCGGTTTACCGACCACTAATTTAAAAAAAAACAGATCATTTACGTACCACTCTTGACACTATAAAAAGTGTTGAGGCTAATAGTTATAAAATTCCGCAAAATGTTGTTAACAAAGTAAGAGGTTCAATAGCTGATTCCCTACATACATTCCTCACGAAGAACAGCCATATTAATTATATAGATAATTACATATTAAAAGAGTTTAAAAACTGTAAACGTTTTTTACAAAATAACGATGATGTCTTTGTCACGATGGCTGATAAGGTCAAATAACTGTTATAATGGACAAAGACGATTATAATAAAAAAATGATTAAACTCCTTGATGATCAACTCACGTACAAAAATTAAAAAAAAAATCCTCTTAAACAATTAACGTCAAAAATCAACCAACTAGTCAGACCTTGGCTTGATAACGACATCATCGACTATCAATTATATAACCATCTAAATGTTTTAACGGCAACTTGCCACGATGTTACGGTCTGACAAAAATTCATAAAACTGGTTTTCTGTTACGGATCATCGTTTCCACGTTAGGTAGTCCTCTTTATAACATAGCTTGTTTTTTACACAAAATCTTGTCTGAATTGATTCGTAGACCTAGTTGCTACACCAAGGACAGTTGGTCGTTTGCAAGGACTATCAGAAAAGAAAAAATCAGCGAAGATCAGCTCCTCATCTCATTAGATGTTACTGCACTTTTCACTAACATTCCCAAAGAATTGGTTATAAAGGAATAGAGAACAGATGGAGTGATATATCGCCGTACACAAAATTTAAGTTACCACAGTTCCTGTTTGCAATTGAATTAGTCTTGAACTCAACAAGTTTTTGTTTTAATGGGCAGACATACGAACAGATTTTTGGCAGCCCCATGGGTTCTCCGCTTTCGCCGATCATAGCTGATATTGTAATGGATGATCTTGAGACACACTACTTGAACGCATTAGATTTTAAAATATCTATTTTTTACAGATATGTTGACGACATTTTTGCGGTAGTACCCAAATCAAGAGTTGATGACATTCTCAACATTTTTAACAGTTATCATCCACGTCTCAAATTCACTAACAAAATAGAAAAAATAATTCTATTTTGTTTTTAGATACTACAGTTATTAGAGAAGGAAATAGTCTACTTACTAATTGGTACAGGAAACCCACCTTTTCGGGTCGCTACGTGAACTATTTTTCCAGTCACCCCCATAAGTACAAAATAAATTCAATTACAAGTTTAGTCGACCGTGCTATCTTATTATCAGACGTTTTCACATATCTAACATTAATATTGTCAAAAGCATTTGAGAGGCATTCATTGGCGCACAGTAAAATTGGACACGTTGCAATTGCCCACTGTGCTATTAGACACGAAACGTTGCACACCGTTCCATTGCGCACAGTTCGTTTGGACACAGTTCGATTGGACACAGTTCGATTGGACACCGTTCGATTGGACACCGTTCGATTGGACACAGTTCAATTGGACACAGTTCAATTGGACACAGTTCGATTGTGCACCGTTCGATTGCGCACCGTTCAGTGGCGCACCGTTCAGTGGCGTACCGTTCAGTTGCACACCGTTCAATTGCGCACCGTTCAATTGCACACTGTCCAATTGCACATCGTTCAATTGCGCACCGTTCAATTGCACACCATTTAAGTCGCAAACTCATGTGGTGCAGTGAATGCTTTACACACACACACGCACGCACGCACGCACGCACACACACGGGGGGGGGTGCAAAGGGGGCTTTCGGCCCCCCCTCCCGCACCCACCCCGTCCAAGTCGTTAACCTATGTACACATTGCAAATGCAGCCATAATGTATGAATATTTAATATGCGTTTGATTGGACGGTGTGCAATTGAACTATGTGCAATTGAACGGTGTGCAATTGAACAGTGTGCAATTAAACGGTGCGCAATCGAACTGTGTCCAATCGAACTGTATCCAATCAAACTGTGTCCAATCGAACTGTGTCCAATCGAACGGTGTCCAATCGAACTGTGTCCAATCGAACGGTGTCCAATTGAACGGTGCGCAATGTTTTGTGTCTAATAGCACGGTGGGCAATTGCAACGTGTCCAATTGTATTGTGCGCCATTGAACCTCTCCCAAAGAATTTTACACAATAACTGTTTTCCACCAGATGTAATCAATAGACAAATTAACAAAAGATTGAAGCAACTAAATAACATGAATTATAACAGTGAAAATGGGAGTGTCAACAGCTTTGATATACGGAGACATTTTTCTATCCCTTACGTTAAAGGTTTAAGCAAACGTGTTAGCCGAACTTTAAATCAAGTTAATTTAGATTTAATCTATAAGATTCCTAAAAAATTGGATGTTATAATCAAGAGAGGTAAAGATAAACTCGACAACAAGAACGAAACGCAACTTGTTTATAAGTGTTGTACCCCTCGTTGTGAGTACGATTTGGGATCGCTGCCAGAGATCTCGCGGGGAAGGTATTTGGTCACTTTACACCGTTAGTTGTATTGAACACTTTTATTCTTGTATTCAGTTACAATAGTTAGATCGCGACCCCGCAAGGCAGAGTGTCGCGTCTATGAACTTGTTGTCCACGACCCCGCAACGCAGAGTGTCGTGGTTGTATATTTAGTATAAGTTATCTCGGCGATACACGACCCCGCAAAGCAGAGTGTCGTGTGTAGTCTTAGTTTGTCTACTTCGGATTGACCCGATCCTCACCTTCTTTCGCCGGTTTATATATCCGATAATTCGGTAGTTGGATCGAAAGAAGGGGAGGATTGCGTGAGGGCGTAAATCGGTCAGTATTCCAAATTATTGCTTAGACAGCAAGTGCTGTCTAAGGAGCATTGCGCTAATTGTCGAGCGGATTGCGCGAAACCTCGCGCGATTCGCTCGATGCTGACTGCAGCTGACCGACTTATATCATCGTGTTACTGACACCTTATCGTTATGAGTGTGTCACTCATAACATAAGATTAATTGTAATAATTGTAACGTTTCGTACATTAGTCAAATCAAACGTCATCTTGAAACGCGAATAAAGGAACATCGTAATAACATAAAAAAAGATATTAGCAATCACTCTGTATTGAGCAAGCATAAATTGGATTGTGGACATGACTTCGATTGGACGGGAGCGCAGATTTTACATAAAAAACAGCATACAAAAAAGAAAGAAATAGCAGAGATGTTCTTTATAAAAAAATATAAAAACACGATTAATTTACAAAAAGATACGGACAATTTAAGCCCCGTATACGACAGTATCATCTTTGATAAATGATATTTTGTCAAACATATCCAACATAATTGTTTTCCTAGTTGACCTTCTCTCGCTCGAAACTCTCCGAAGCTTTTAGTCCACATTCTACTTTCAAAGAGTGATCATATATAGTTCTGATATGTTAGCTAGTTTAGCATTTTTACTCTTGACTTATATTTCATATTTTTGACAATTTCTGAGTAGTGCACCTTTATTTAATGCGATACATCTTGGACATTATCGTTTTTTATCACCAATGTCACGTAAGACTCATTATTATTTTTAGTTTTTTTGTCTTTTTTCACCTTTTACAGATTCATTTATTTAGTATAGTTAACTTAATTATATCGGACTTCAATTTTTCTAGTTCTATTAATATGTTTATTCAGCAAAATTTTCATATTTCCAAGATGTCCTTGGTGTGTAAACGATAAACTTTCTTTTTTAACTAATCAGGTATTGTTCTTTTTATTTATAAATTAAAAAAAAACCTCCGTTTTTCGTAATGCGTGTTCGGAAATTTATATTATTTCCTGAAAATTCATCGTTTTCTAGCATTAACTTGAAAAGGGCCCAAACCAAAAGGTCGAAACGTTGTAATTTTGTAATATCAACATTGCCAGTTGCTGTCAATTAATAAATACACATTCTTACTATTCATTACTAGCGGATTTATACATTTATTTCGAATTATTCAAATCTCCTTTTTGCATTGGGGTACAGTTCCGAAAAGCGCAAATTTCCAATCGCGCTGAAATTTTAATCAAAGCTTACCCTTGATTAGAGAAGAAAGTCCCTGAAGGGATTTTTGACGACAAAGCTTTGTTTGTCCCCCAGCCCCCTTTAAAGTTTTTACAGTTCTTACTAAATATCTTCGAAAATACTAATCTTAGAGAAAAAAGTTTGAAACAAAAAATAAAGCTCATAAAAAGTTCTACAAAAAAGGTTATTTACATTTTTTACGTAAACCTATTATTTTGGCTGTTATGACCAAAAATAACTCGGCGGAAGTCAAATTGACCCCGTCAAACATTTTGAAAAATTTCTGTTTTATTAAATATGCGAAAATTTTTTAATTTAAAGGTTATATATATTTATTTAACGTAAAAAAAAGTTTAATTGCAAATTGTATTGTATTTATAAAACGTAAAATAAACAACATCAACGCTTGTACAGTACCACATAGGTTTGCGACTTTCCACGCTGTTTGTTTTCAATATATTCGCATTAATCAAATATCGATTTTAAAATGTGTGGGTTAGGTTAGGTTAGAAAAAATTACGGGGAAGAGGTGCAGGAGCCCCTTCCCAGCCCACGCGTTCTTTGCACAACCCTTTGCAAATTTTCACGCGAAACAAAATATATTTCTCGCAAAACAAGATTATAGAAAAATTTTCTGTTTTATGTTAAACTGTAAAAAAATTACTTTTTTTTCAAATTTGTAATTAAACTTTTGTTTATGTTAAATAAATATATATAACCTTTAAATTAAAAAATTTTCGCATATTTAATAAAACAGAAATTTTTAAAAATGTTTGACGGGATCAATTTGACCGCCGCCGAGTTATTTTGAGTCATAACAGTCAAAATAATAAATTTACGTAAAAAATGTATATAATCTTTTTTGTAAAGCTATTTATGAGCTTCACTTTTTGTTTCAAACTTTTTTCTCTAAAATCAATATTTTCGGAGATATTTAGTAAGAACTGTAAAAACTTAGAAAGGGGCTGGGGGGCAAACAAGGCTTTGTCGCCAAAAATCCTTTTAGGGACTTTTTTTTTAAATCAAGAATAAACTTTGGTTAAAATTTCAGCGCGATTGGAGGTTTGCGCTTTTTGGAACTTTATCCTTGCATTGTTTATATATTTTTAAATTTAAAAATTAATATTATTTACTTTTAGAAATAATTGACAAACATGCTGATTTGTTGCGTCAATCTGTTGTTTACTGTTACTGTTACTGATAAATTTAATTTTGTATTACATTTAATTTAATATCAGAATGTAATGTCAAGCTTTGGCTGTATTAGGGTGTACTCAATGATACAATAGACTTTAGATTTGGCAGCCTTATTACAAAAAATTATTTGTACACGTTCCAAAGTAATCTAAAAAGCTCTTTCTTTGAATACGATTGTTTTTAAAACAAGAACATTCTTTTTACGATTTGCTTACGTGGGTCATCCTTATATAGAACTTGTGGCGGCTGTGATCATTGACAAGGCGGCTATAACTGTCGACAATTGACAGCCGCACATATATTCTGAATTTAGCAAACAAATGGAGGAAATTCTTCCTGCCGACAGACGTCGCGTTATGAATTAACTCGCAATTAAGATGACTAATCAGACAATATATAAGAAGGAACGAATCGACGTCTCTTCGCTCAATGAGCAAATATAGTACTTGCTCCAACTAGAGCGAAGATCTATCAGATGTCAGAGGAAGAAAGATCTACAGAGTACTTCCCTTGGAAGCTGATCCCGATTGATTTCCCTGAACCAAGATTTTTCATCGACGCATCGACTCAGACGACTCATCAAGAGGCCGACACACAAACCCCAGTCAGAAATGATTTCTCGAATCGATGTCGTTCCGATATCGTAAAGATCGAAGAGCTGTCGATTCGAAACTTGTGTCGAAATTTCAACATTTTCAAGTAACCAATAATTGTATATAACTAAAGTATAATGAGAGTTTTCAACATTTTTTAATTTTTTAAGTATGTATATGTGATATATAATCTTATATTTCCAAAGATTTCATTCAAAATTCGAATCGACGTTATTTAGATCTCATTTCGACGTTTCGACAGTTGATATTATTTCGATCTTATTTCGACATTTCCGAACGGAGAGAAAATTTACATTTGTATAATTCTGCCAATTAACTAATGCAATTATTCAATTCTCTTTTCATTCGAGATTTCAGATCGATTTTTAATATTGGATAAAAGATGCTGTCCCCATGGTACAGATTTTTCCCATAAAGTATATCGCGTGATCAATTATATATAGGCCGGTATTCATAGTCGAATCTTATTCAAGACCCATCTTAAGCACGATTTTGAGACGTCAATGTTGTTATTTCATTGGTTAAGTAAGTCTCAAGTCGGCTCGAAGCTAGACAATTTTTGAACTGAAAATCTGACTATGAATACCATAGAGATGTAAGGCCTTGCGCACAATAGAGGAAATATTAGGAATAGAAGTTAAATATTAGATACCTATTAGGGAAAGGGAAAGAGAAAGAGAAAGATCTTCCCGCGTAATGTTTTTGATTGGTTACGCGTAAGGGCTCCTGCACAGACTTTTGCATAACGCATAACATAAATACATAAAAAATTCGATTGGTTGAATTTCTTATGCACTTTGCTTATGAACCAATCAATTTGCTTATGTACATACGTATGCAAAAGTGTGTGTGGGGGCTCTAACGCGAAAAAGTATGCGCCATGTGAGACGGCGTCCTAAAATGGCCGCCACCGATAGCTTGCGCATGTGCAATAATATGATATTTCAACAATTTGTTTATTAGTATTAACGCAACTTACGCAACGTTAACCATTAATGCCATTAATCGTATTGTCACATAATCCGCCTGTTGCTGCCTCAATTCACCTTACTTCACTTTGCTTTTCTGTTTTACTCGTTACCACAAAGAGTGTCATAAAGAGAGATTTATTTCAAGCCACATTTTGTCCAAGACAAAATTCTAACAAATTGTCTAGCGATGGAAGAAAATCCGGTAAATTTTTTTAGTTAATTTTTAGGTTACATTATAATTTTCTATGTTATTATTACTTTATATATATATATATATATATATATATATATATATATATATATATATATATATATTGTGACGTGGTAGCTTCGCTGCCACGAATAGCAGCGTCCCTCGCTCGTCACAGGCTGCGGATTCGCGCCGGGCGGGGAAAATAGGCGAGGAGCGAGAGGGGATCTCCAGGGGGAGTCGCGATGAGCGTGGCGTTAAGTCGCGTATCGTGTCCCTGGTGGATTATCGGTGTGGCCGGTGCGAGGCCCAGACGAGAGTGACCGGGACGAGCCTGGAGACTGGAGAGGTGACGGCGTCCTGGATTTTATCGGTGAGGTGGCCCGCCTTGGGTATATTCTCGTGTGAGCGGGTGCCGGCTAGCGGGGTGTTCCAGAGTTTGTTCTGCATCCGCTTTCGCGTTGATGCGTGGATTGCGTAGGCCGCGGGACGGCTATGCGTGCGCGTGTTTAGTGGGGATTTATCGGATGCAAGCGGGCTGGACGTCAACGCGCCGAGCCACGGAGAAGACAATCGCGACGACGTTCGAATTCCGTTGGAGATTCCCCTCGACCGCGTGCGCCGCAAAGCCCTCGCGCGAGCGAGTATCGCGTCGCGAGTAGCGGGTGGACGGGACTTTCGGTTTTGAGACGAAGCAGGACGCGGCGGCAGCCGACGATTGCTTTTCGACCCTCGCGAGCCTCGCGGTCGTGGTCTATTGTTACCGGGAGTATCGGCACGTTCGAACGCCCGAAACTTCTTGTGCGCGGAAAATCCCGTTGCCCGTCCTTGTCGGCCGCGCGCATGCCGCGAGAGCCCTTGGAGTATCGCTCGTGTTTCTTTTTGTCCGGTTCGTGCCGTTGCACCGCATTGTCGGAACGGCAAGCGTTATCTTCGTGTCGATCGCGGCGGTATATAGCGAATCAGCGGCGTCCCGTTGATATCATTGTTCACTCCTTACATTTATTTTGAATAAATTTCTGTTAATTGTTAAGCACGGAGTTGATTTCTTTAGTGTGTTGTCCGCCCCTTCGTGTCGTAGACATTCCCACTCCTTTACGTACAGTCCCGCCTCTCTACCGTAAAGCAGAGCTGGCCGAGGTCGTCGCGCGAGGATCAAAGCCGTTTGGGTCTAGCGAATTTCGTGAATAGACGCGTCGTAGAGCGCGTCTGGCGCCCAACCATTATTCGCGATAGCGTGTGGCCGAGATTCGAGTGCGACGAGCCAAGCATCGCGGGTATCGGTCAACTCGCCGACCTTGTGGCTTTTGATCGCGGCTTTCCTGGTTAGGAAAAGTCGTGACAATATATATTGCGACGCTGCTTTCCCCCGGGAACGCCAGGTCCGAGGGGGCTACGCCCAATTAAACGGGAATCTCTGTATAGACGGTAACGAGTAACGCTCTCCTAGTTAGATTCGATAGTTTACGAGAACGGTAGCTTCAGTATTCCTCGAGACTGCTCTCGATATGATATCGATAACTTGCATACGGTATCCCCCAAATATCGGGCGAGATTGCTCTCGACACGAAAGCGGTAACTTGTATACGGTATCCCCCAATATCGATAGAGATTGCTCTCAATACGATAGCGGTAACTTGCAAGAACGGTATCTTCCCAATACTCTAAATTTTTGGGCGCCAGGTGCGACTTCTCGCGCCACACAATAATCAACGATAATGCGGTAACCAACTAGAAAGCGTTACAAATGCCGGTAGCTCTTTTACTCTAGACGGTAGAGCGGCGTGGTTCTTATTGAGACGGAAAGTGTGGAGATGTCGGATCGAGGCAGGTCGTAGAAAGATTCGGTACTCAATTTGTTAAACAATTAAAGAATTATGTTGTATTTCTGTAGTGATAGTGAGAACGGTAACAATGCAACAATGAGCTTTACTCAAAGAGTCTTCACAATTAATTCACGGATATAACTTTGATAGAGACGGAAACGAATTATAGACACAAAAATGCGGAAACTATAGAATTGATAATACGAGGCGGAAGGCCGGCGAAGCTCTCCGCTCGAACAGAGACAAAATTACTAATCGCGGAAACAATTCGCAGTAACAATGATTCTAAGACAACTATGACTGTCGTCTCCGGCGTAGTCCGAGAGGGACGTACTCACGTTATCAAATATTCGGGGCCGGTCGGTCCGAGCCCTCGTGCGGCCACAAAACTCTACTCTTTACTTCGAGTTACTTTACACAATAGCACTAACGGTATCGGATTCGGATGACCGATGTCACCAGTGGAAACGGTATCCGGTATCCAGTCCCGCACGAGGGTTGACCGCCTTTTCCGAATCTTACGTATCGATGGCTGCCGAGTGGTGGCCTTACAACAATGAACGGAGTCCTGGTCCCTGAAGTCGGTAGCGGTAACAATGAGCTCGTCCTCTGCCAAATGTACGCAATCGCGGCTTGCCGAACAGTGAGGAGCCCCAATCCCGCGCCGGCCGGCTCGAGCCGCCGCGCATGCGCGTGCTTCGATTTTCGGTCGATCCACACGCCTCGATCCCATGCTGCACCGCATCGCCTCTCCAATTGCCTCGTGGTCCGTGCGTGACGACTTCCGCCGATGAGAGTGCTCTAGCTCTGCCATTTTCGGTTGGCCCGGCTGGCCATGTCGTGGTCGAACCGATCTGCGTGGCAGGCGATTGACAGTTTGACGGTCGCTCCCCCGGTCTGCAGCCCGGTGGCGTGCCCTCGGCGTGATTCCTCCCAAGAATCTTTTATGTCGCCATGCGGTATCCTGGCTGCCACGGTTTAATTGCGGCAACGGCATCCTTGCGGCTCAGGGCGGTAACAAGCAGCGGGGCTCGACACACGGCTCGGCGGGGCATCTCGCCTACTGTCGCTTGCTCGCGATACTATTCCCCCGACGGCTGCTCCTCCTCCGTTCTTTGTACAATAAAAAATGAGCCCTCACTCGGCGCCCTAAATCCTAAATATCCTAATGCGGTATCACGAAAACAAAAAAAAGAAAATAAATAAAACGAAGTCGCGTCCCCCTCGGCTCGGCGAGGAAGAGCCCCAGACCGACCCCTCGGTCGGACTTACGCTCTTGTGACGAGCGCGACCGGACGCGCCACGTCACAATATTTTATATTGAATCTGTATTATATCTACATATTAAAAGATAAGGCCAACAAACGGTTATAATTATAGATCAGGTTATGTACATTTTCTAATTCTTCAAAACTGAAATTATTTTCTTCTTCTATTATTCAATGGCCTCGCATCCGTACGAGCATTGTGGTCGGGCTCAGACTTGGACTGCGTAAACCAGAATTGTAATATCATAATGTTAAATTGATAAGCAATTTAATATTGAGATTCTGTTCCACTTCAAGAACTGTGTATTAAGACCGACGAAAGTAACGGCACGATTAGTTTAGAAGAACAAGAAAATATATATACATATAAACTAAAGATTCACTATAATTATTTGTTGACTTTATACAGGGTGTCCCAACGCACATGGGTCAATGCTCGTAAAAAGGTAAAAGGGATCGACATAAACATAAAAGTCCAATATTGTCTTGGATTAGGTCTTTGGTTAGGTCTCGGGTTAGATATTATATCCACCAATAATCAAGGTATTAATTTTTCAAATTATGCAAATGAGAGCGCGCCGAAGAAAAAGCTCGATCCGCTTGAGCCATAACGGAAAAAAATCTATTATAAATGTTTGATAAGCTTTTATTATTTACTGTTCACAATTACGATAAAAATTAATTAGATTATTTAAGAACTCCATACGTTAATATCTCAATTATTTGCAGACCTAACCCAAGACAATATTGGACTTTTATGTTCATCTCGATCCATTTTACCTTTTTACGAGAATTGACCCATGCGTTGGGACACCCTGTATATCTACATTTTATTGGTATTATTACTTTGTTTTCTATGGGTCTCAGATTGTACGAGGTAATTTTCTAAGCCGAATGCTTTTTTCAAATGCAATTCTATTTTAGAGTTTTAATAAAAATATTGTTGTTAAATAAATTCACCTCTATTAATGGTCTGATAAAAATTTTGCAAAAGTTTTTTATTTAGGTTGTAACAATCACTACATCATATTGATATATATTTAATGTGTTTCTGATATCATATTTAATATTTTTAATGTTTTTATAGGTATGTTCATATTTATTTAGAGCTTGTGCAAGTTTCTGCCGTATTAAGATGCATTGTTAGTGGCTAGTTCTTATAAACTGCAATATTCATGTACTAATGATTCATCTTAATATGGTGGAAACCCGCAAACTATAAATAAGTACATATACCTTATATAATTAATAAATTATAATATTAATGTAACACTAATAAACAAATTGTTGAAATATTATATTATACAAGTGTAAATACCTGTCTGTGGCTGCGGAATAGCTCACGGACGGTTCGAGCGGGGGGGAAAAGAAAAGGCAGTCTTTACGCGGTTTCTTAGTGAGTCTTTATTTTTAATTTAGAGATGTAAGGGAGGAATGATTACAATTAATTTGGACGCGGACGATATTGTTAATACATACGAATGCGAGCGAAATATGTACAAGTATTCCAGTGGTAGCGCGGAGTTTATGCATACGGAGCGGTATCGCGGTGATATGTTTTACCGTTGTTTCGCGGCGCTAGTTATCGGGTACGCGTTTTTCGGAAGCAGCGTGGCTTCGTGACTGTGGGCGCGGATTCCGGGGGCGGAGCGCGGAAACTAGGCCGGTGGGAGGATATCTGTGAGACGGACTGCGGGTCCGCCTCGGGAGTTAGGTTTCTTTTCCGTGGATTATGGGATGGCTGATCAAGTACGCTCGATTGAGGGCGAGACTCTCGTCCCCGTGTTTGGCCGGTGGGAGGGGAAGCAGGCGTAACTGAGATTTACAAGCTGCCAAGTACTCTTGGCGGGGGCAGAGACGCTTTACCCCACGTGCTTCAATCTACGGTCGTGCCTGGCGGTAGGAGATAGGTTTGGAGCTAGCGATGGCCAATCATCAAGAATGCTTGGTCGAGGCGAAGACGCTTCACCCCGGGGAATCGGCTTCTCGCTGAAGATGTGCTTTGTTGGATGCCAGGTACGGACGGTATCGAGGCGGATGACAGAAGTGTCACTTGTCGCGATTTCTCCCGGTTTTTATACCTGTGGAGGCGCGAGCTCGGGTACGGTCGTCGCGCTTTCGGTCGTCTCCGTCCTCCGCTTTCCCTACTCCTGTGGAGGAGACGGGCGCGTGCGCGGGGAGACATCGTCGACGCTGCCGTTTGCTCGGTCCTTGGTCGCGGTCATTAGCACAGAGTTTAGGTGAGAGCTGGCGCTTCGCGCCTTTTCGCCTCCTAGTTAGGGCGATCGGCGGCTCTCGCGCCAAGGGACGATGCTTTTCGACATGCATCGTCACACAAGATCAAGTAAATTAATATTTTTTAAATAAATTAAGTTTAAATTAATAGTTTAAAAAATTAATTGACATTAAAAGTTGCATTAATTTTCAATTAAGTTAAAATAAAAGTTAATTTTGGAAAGCATTATTTATATTAAATTAAAATGTAGTTAAAAAAAGGAATTAATTTAAATAATGAAACAATTACGGTATGGGTTATTGAATAAATTTATTATTTTTTTGTAATTTAAGTTTATATAAAATAATTAAAAATATTGTTTCTTATATGAGAGAATAATTTTTTTACAATGTTACATAACAATGTTTTTTTGCTTTTTATATAAATTTTTAATTTAGGAGAAAAATTAACAAGTTAAAGTTTATGTGTTTCAAAAATAACTTTGAAATTAAACATTAATTTTATTAAATTAAAAGTTACATTAACTTTTTAACTGTAGTATAACTTTATAACTGGTTACTATTCAACCCTGATGTTATATTATACTTCAAATATATTATCAATATTGTTATTATTTTTTTAACTTTTCTTTTTACTAAGCTCACTAAATAATGACGCAATTTTATTAAGTTTTGAACAGCACCTTGTCGATGTTTTATTAGATTCAATAAAAATAATTTTTTTTTTGCATGTTTTATTTTTCTCTTTCATCTGTTAACAAACAAATAAAAGAATAAAATGTGCAAAAAGAAATTAGTTTCTATTAAAGTAAATTGTATGGTAGTAATTTCTTAACGTTATTAATTTCATTTTTTACAATTTTTTATTATTCATAAGATCCTTTCTAAGTCTGCAAAGAGGAAATTGCACAGAAGAGCTACAAAAACTACTATGAAAATGCTTAAAGCAAATGAATTATATAAGAGAATCAATATGAAATATGTACCGCGTACCGCGAAGACTGTAATATTGTTGTAGAAAATAATTGTGATGATGATGTATCTATGCAAGATTATGAACAGATTAATGAACAAGTTAATTTTGAAAATGATGTACAGAGTACGTCAAGTGAGAATGACTTACAAGGGAACCTCGCGAACTCGAAAATTCTGATTTTAATGAAACTTGGCATAAATGTAGAAGGGGTAAATACATGAATTTAGAAATTTATCGTAGCTGCCCATAAACGGTTTAAAGGGGTGAAACCACCCTTCAAAGATTGAGACATTTTTTGTTTTCTCGATATATCTCGTAAACTAAACAAAATATTAAAAAATGTTTTATACAAAAGTTTTACAATAAAAGTACTTCTATCTAACTACAGTAATTAAATTAAAAAAAAAATTTTTTTTAAACAATTGTTTTTTAATTTTTGAAAAAAAATTTTTTTTTCAAAATTTTATTAATGTAGTTAGATAGAGATATTGTTACCATAAAACTTTTGTATAAAACATTTTTTGATATCTTCAATACTTTTCGAGATATATCGGAAAAAGCAAAAATCTGCTCTACGCTATGCACTAAAAAAAGCATGAGAGAATGCGATGCAGCACCGCGACGGAGAGCGTTAAAAAATATTTTAAAAAAATTTTTTATTAAGGTTTATTTATGATATTGAATATAATATAAGATACTAAAAATATAATAAAATAAAGTAATATAAAATAATAATATTTTATATAATATAATAATATGTAATAATATGTAATAATAATGTCGCACGTGAATGCATGCTGATGTGAGTGAGAGAGAAAGAGTAAATAATATTAATATTAATATAATATAGTAATATAATATAATATAATATAAAATATTTATATCCAGACTTCTTGGTCCGGATCCATTAGCGGTGACATGCCAGAGAGTCGACGCAGATCAACGACATCTGCCAATCCAAATCGGCTATATGATTTGTCAATTAAGGCATTATTTCGCTCTCTGTCGATCTCGCAAAAGTATCGCGTCCAAAATCTTTTTCTTATATTGATAAATCCATGTATGTGGATGTTATAGAGATATATCCATGTCTAGATACAAAATTAACATATTTTAGTGTGGCATTATACATTGAACAACAATATACTTTAAATCAGGGTAATGAAAATGCAAATTAAAAAATAATGCATTAATTATTAATTTTTTAATAAGTAATTATTTCTTTATTCATTAATTATTAAAACAATAATGCGTAATGAAAAAACTCGCATTAATTATTTCAAAAGTAATGCGTAATAAAAAAAATCGCATTACTTATTACAAAAGTAATGCGTAATGAAAAAAATCGCATTACTTATTTCAAAAATAATGCGTAATGAAAAATATCGCATTACTTATTTCAAAAGTAATGCGCAATGAAAAATATCGCATTACTTATTTCCAGTGTTGTAATAGATCATTAAATAAATAATCTAGATCAGATCAAGATCTTTATCAAAATATTAAATCTAGATCAGATCACAGATCATTTTTCATACATTTGATCTACATCATAGATTACATTAATTTTGATCTAGATCAAAGATCGTTTCTTTTTTTTACTTGACAATTTGGTAGGAGTAGAAATCGAAGTTTTTTAAGCTTCTTTAATAGGTTTTTAGGAATGTCCCAGAAATCTTCTTTAATGGATCCGGACCAAGAAGTCTGGATATAAATATTTTATATTATATTATATTATTATATTACTATATTATATTAATATTATTTACTCTTTCTCTCTTACTCACATCAGCATGCATTCACGTGCGATATTATTATATTATATTATTACATATTATTATATTATACAAAATATTATTTTATATTACTTTATTTTATTATATTTTTAGTATCTTATATTATATTCAATATCATAAATAAACCTTAATAAAAAATTTCTTTAAAATATTTTTTAACGCTCTCCGTCGCGGTGCTATCGCATTCTCTCATGCTTTTTTCAGTGCATAGCGTAGAGCAGATTTTTGTTTTTTCCGATATATCTCGAAAAGTATTGGAGATATCAAAAAATGTTTTATACAAAAGTTTTATGGTAACAATATCTCTATCTAACTACATTAATAAAATTTTGAAAAAAAAAATTTTTTTTTTAAATTATAAAACAATTGTTAAAAATTTTTTTTTTTTTAATTTAATTACTGTAGTTAGATAAAAGTACTTTTATTGTAAAACTTTTGTATAAAACATTTTTTAATATTTTGTTTAGTTTACGAGATATATCGAGAAAACGAAAAATGTCTCAATCTTTGAAGGGTGGTTTCACCTCTTTAAACCGTTTATGGGCAGCTACGATAAATTTCTAAATTCATGTATTTACCCCCTCTACATTTATGCCAAGTTTCATTAAAATCAGAATTTTCGAGTTCGCGAGGTTCCCTTGTTAGAGTCTGAGAAGAGTGAAGTCGATCAGAATATGGTTCTCAGAAATGTTGTTGAACAGTTTGTTATTGAATGAATGAGAGCATGGGCTTCTGAATCGGGCGTCCTTTCGATGTCAACGCTTGATAATTTGTTAGAACGTCTTAGTATCGGTTTTTCTAATATGCCCAAAAGTCACAAAACACTTTTAAAAAGTTATGTTTCTTTAGAAATAAGTAAGTTTGGAAGTACAGGGGAAATGTGGTATAAGGGTTTTAAAAATAATTTATTGTTATTGCAAGATTATTTGCAAGTTTATGGAAAGATTATAATTGATATTAATATTGACGGTTTGCCCCTTTTTAAAAGTACAAAAATAATGTTCTGGCCAATTTTGGGACATCTTGTTGGTACTCTAAATGAACCTTTTATTATTGCTGTTTATTGTGGAGAAAGCGATCCTCAAAATGTTGAGGAATATCTGGAAAAATGTGTGACTGAATTAGAAGATTTATTTCATAATGGCTATGAGTATGAGGGCAACAATTACGAAGTTAGAATTAGAAATTATATTTTAGATGCTCCTGCAAGGACATTTATTAAATGTTGTAAAGGACACTCAGGTTACGCATCTTGTGAGAAATGCACCATCATTGGAGAATACAATAGTCACAGGATTACTTTCGTAGATCTTAATCAACCTCTTCGTACAGATGAGTCATTCAGAAATCGTGAGCAACTTGAACATCATGATGGGACTTCACCACTTGAAAGATTGGGAACCGGGCTTGTATCACAATTTCGGCTTGATGCAATGCATCTTCTATATGGTGGTGTGTTCAAGAGGCTACTTCATTTTTGGTTATTTGTGGTTAGTGCATGGAAACTTCATGGAGATATTATTAATCGCATATCAGAGGTCTTTGTCTTTCTTAAAGAATTCTGTCCCCAAGATTTTAATCGGAAACCAAGATCTCTGAAGAATTTCAATTTCTTTAAGGCTACCGAATTTCGTCGCATACTCTTGTATGACGGCATCATTGCTTTTAAGGGTTTAGTTCATGACAACATCTACAAAAATTTTCTTCTTTTACATAGTGCTGCTTATATTTTGGCTAGTTCTATTCTTGTTGGTTCTCATCTCCATCTTGCTCAGCAATTCATTAAAACGTTTATCTTTCATTCAGTAGTCCTTTATGGAAAGCGTTTTGTAGTATATAATGTGCATTCACTTACAATTAGTCATTTAGGTAAGGAATGTGAGGAGCATGGTGCTATAGATGGCTTTAGTGCTTTTTTCATGGTGCTAGTTATGAAAATCATTTGAAATCCATTAAGGATTCCTTGAAATCAGGTTATAAGCCATTAGAGCAGATAGCTAGACGTGATTTAAAAAAGGAAAACATTAAAATTATTTTGGATTCTAAGCCTAATCAATTTGTACTCTCTTTAAAACATTATATTGCAAATGAAGTCATTCAGGGCGTACAATATCGTAAGGTTAGTATTGGTAATATTGTTTTTAAACTAGGTACAAAAAATTCCTGTTTCAAAACATTAAATGGTGATATCGTTTTGCTGAAGAATCTTGTTTATAGCCAACGAACTCTGTTTTTTGTTGGTTACAAATTTCAGAAGCAAAAGGACTTTTATACATATCCACTTCCCTCTTCTGAACTAGGCATCGTTTGTGTTTCGCATCTTCAAGAGAGAAGAATAGTATATTCTCCCAGTGATATTTACTGCAAGTGCTACTTAATTCCAAACGGAAATAATTACTTATGTGTGCCATTACTTCATACAATTTCATTGTTTTAAAAATATCCATGTAGCTTGCATAAGATAAAATAGATCGAAAGCATGTTAAAAGTACATAGTACATACTACATTAATAGTATACATTATTATTTTTAATTTTTTTTTTACAGTTTGTTGTACTAAAATTTTTATCAGTAAATGAGGATTTGGATGTGTATATTGATGTTGGTTTGAGAAAATGGATTTGCACAGATCTTGATGATGAAATGCCGTTTCATCTAGCCGTTTCATCACAAGATCAAAATCTAGCCGTTTTGCTGACTTGAACTCGTCCATTGATTCGAGTTGGGAAGGTGAAAGTATTTTTCTTTTATTTTCGGCTTATTTAAGATAAAAAAAGTTATATTAAAAAAATACAAGATTATTATTTATGTTATTAATTTATATTATAGCCGCGGCTTGAACTCGCTTAATAAATCAAAGTAATTTCAATTTCTAAATTAATTTCCTAATGAGAAATAGATTCTCGAAACGACGTTGTTTATATGTCAAAACGAAAGTCGAAAATTACTCGAAATTGGAGTCAAAAATATATCGAATTGAACAGAAATTTCGAAAATTTTATACTTCTCTTTTCGACGTCGAAACGACGTCTTTTCGAGAAATCATTTCTGACTGGGAACGGATCTTCCTGAACAACCTGCAGCAAAGAAAACTTGCCTGGAGATATCTCTACTAAAGAAAGCACCAGAATCTTCAACAGAAGAGGAACCTCCAGAGAAATACGGTCCGATATTAGTCACCTTAACGAAGCCTCATATCTCCTATAGGGAGAGAAGATTGTAACATACTTTTTCCTCAGCGCCGAAAGGCACGCTAAAACAATTAAAAATAATTGTAGTAAAATAAATATTAAAGACGAAGTCTATCCCGACGGAAACGTTGACCTCAACAGAAACGCCAATCTTGACGGAAACGTCAACCTCGACTGAAACATCAACTCCGACTGAAATCGAAGTTCCAGAAGAGACATCTTCAATCTTAGAAGAACCAATCATGGAGCAACAGATACATCAAGTAGGACTTCGAATGCCACCTTTCTGGTCAGAAGAACCTGATCTTTGGTTCGCTCAGTTTGAAAACCAATTTCTCATCTGTGGGATCAATCAAGATACTACAAAATATGCCTACGCTCTCGCATATTGATACGAAATATGCGAGAGAAATCAAGGATATTATTTCTTTCCCCTCGGCTACTGAGAGATATGAGACATTGAAGAAGACACTCATTCAACGCTTATCAGCATTTCAAGAGCAATGAACTCGGCAGCTTTTAGAACACGAAAAATTGGGAGACAGGAAACCTTTTCAATTTCTTTGATATCTTCGAAATCTCGGTGGAAATCTAGTTCCAGACAACCTTCTCTGAATGGCTGGGAAGATTACCTGCCCAGATGCATTCTCACAACAAGAGGAGAAGACCGATTAGAAGAGGTAGCTGAAAAAGCTGATAAAATCCACGAAGTCAATTACCGGGCCGTCACAGTCATCGAATCTTCAGAACCTTAAAAAAAAAAAGCAATTAAGACGCAAATCGAAGAACTCACCAAACAAGTTGCATCTTTAACCTCCAAATTTTCTAGAGAAAGGAAACGTTGGAGAGAATCTTTTTCCCGAAAAAGTCGAAGCCGTTCTCGAACACCCAAAGATAACCAAGTAGAGGATGGACTTTGCTACTATCATCGTCGATTCAAGGAAAAAGCCCGAAAGTGTGATGAACCTTGTAATTTCAAAAAAGAAAACGAATAAAGGAATCGTTGATGGCGGCCAACGATATCCAACCTCATCCATGCCGTCTTTTCGTCATCGATCGAAGAAGCAAAACAAAATTTTTAATCGATACCGGCTCTGACGTCTGTGTATTTCCACGAACCCCCTGTGGAAGATCTCAAAAGGAAGGAAAATACGAACTTTTTGCAGTCAATAGTTCAATCATTTCAACATTTGGAATTATTAATTTAAAACCAGATTTAGCTTGAGACGAGAATTTCCTTGGAGATTTATTATTGCAGACGTCACAACGCCAATAATCGGAGCAGACTTTTTGGCATACTTTCATCTACTTCCAGACATCAAGAAAAGATGTTTAGCAGATGGTCGAACGGTGTTATCTTTTCCCGGGAAAACATGCCAACAGCAATCAGAGTCTGTTAAAGTTATCTTTGAGGAAACTGCATATCACCAAATTCTTCGGGACTATCCAGAGATAACTCAACCAGCAAGAGGACCCTTGTCTGATCATCAAACCAAACACTACATTGAAACAACATCTGGACCTCCTGAATCTTGTAAGGCTAGACGATTGGCTCCGGATAAACTCAAAGCAGCAAAGTTGGAATTTGATCTTCTTTTACAAGAAGGTATTATTTAACCTTCGCAGAGTCCCTGGTCTGCCCCTCTGCATATGATTCCAAAATCTGGAAATATGTGGAGACCTTGCGGGGATTATCGTCGCTTAAACAGCAGAACCATTCCTGGATAGATATCCTATTCTTCACATAGAGGATTTCGCACAAACGTTACATGGCAAAACAGTCTTTTCTACGTTGGACCTCGTCAAAGCATACAATCAAATTCCAATGAATCCTGACGACATTCCGAAGACTGCAATCATAACGCCGTTTGGATTCTTCGAGTATCGCTTCATGCCTTTTGGCCTACGAAACTCAGCACAAACTTTCCAACGGTTCATTAATGAAGTCTTACACGGATTAGATTTTTGTTATGCATACATTGATGACATCCTTGTTGCATCTTCGACAGAGGAAGAACACAAGTGTCATTTGAAGAAGCTTTTCAGTCGATTACAAAAGTATGGTGTTCGATTGAATGTAGCTAAATGCATCTTTAAAGAGAAACAGGTCAAGTTCTTAGGATATCTCGTTTCTGAAAAGGGCACACGACCTTTACCCGAGAAAGTAGAAGCTATTCAAAACTTTCCGAAACCAGAGACAATCAAGCAGTTGCGAAAATTTCTAGAAACAAACTTTTATCGTAGATTTGTTCCAGGAGCAGCCAAGGAACAGGCTTCACTTAATAATGTTCTTGGAGGATCAAAAATTAAAGAAAAAACTCCTATCTAATGGACTCCAGAACTCGAAATAGCTTTCGAAATATGCAAGAAAAGTTTAGCTCAAGCAATTCTTATAGCACATCCTGTACCATCTCCTGAGCTTACTCTAACTACCGATGCATCTGACACAGCAATTGAAGTCGTTCTACATCAGATCGTAGACAAACAAGTTCAACCGCTGGCATTCTTCAGTAAGAAGTTGTCAGCTGCACAGAAGAAATATACTCCATATGATCGAGAACTTTTGGCCGTTTACTCAGCAATACGCCATTTTCGACACATGATAGAAGGAAAACGTTTTGTGGTCTACACAGATCAAAAACCATTGATCTACGCACTAGCTCAAAATTCTTTAAAAAGTTCGCCAAGACAAGCCCATTACCTAGAATTTATCAGCCAGTTTACTACAGACATTCGGCACATTCATGGAAAAGAAAACATCGTTGCTGACACATTATCTCGTGTGGGAAGTATAACAGAAACCATCGATTTTGAATAATTAACTTTGGACCAACAACGAGATGAAGAGTTTACGGATCTTCTCAAAAATCAAAAAACATCGATGAAGCTACTTCGAGTCAATATTCCAGGAACAACGACAATGCTTGTCTGTGATACTTCAAATGATTTACAAAGACCTTATGTAACACCATCATTTCGAAAACAAGTCTTTCAGAACTTAAATGGCCTATCGCATCCCGGAATTCGAGCTACAACCAAACTAATCACTCAACGCTTTGTTTGGCCGGAAATCAAGAAGGATTGTCTTCGTTGGACACGAACCTGTATCCAGTGTCAACGAAACAAGGTTAACCGACATAACCATCCATCTGTTGGGACCTTTATGAAACCAACACGAAGATTTCAGCATATCCATCTTGATCTTGTTGGAACCTTGCCAATATCAAAAACCTATAAATATTGTTTAACTATTATTGATAGATTCTCACGATGGCCTGAGGCGAGGATATTACTTCTGAAACGATTGCACGGAAATTATTTTCAGAATGGATTTCTCATTATGGCGTACCTGAAAGGATAACGACTGATCAAGGTTGTTAGTTTGAGTCGGAACTATTTCGACGACTCATGAAAATCACTGGTACAAAACATCGGAAAGCTACTGCTTATCATCCACAAGCTAATGGAATGGTAGAAAGATTTCATCGTCAACTCAAGACTGCAATCAAGTGTCATGAGACCGATTCATGGACTGAAGTACTTCCTATTATACTTCTCGGAATCAAGGCGTCATTTAAAGAAGATTTAGCTGCAACTTCTGCTGATTTGATCTTCGGAGAGACCATTTGTCTTCCTGGACAATTTTTTGGACAAGATAATAATGACGAATGGAATAAAGAAGATTTCGTCGGTAAACTCAGAAGATGGATTTCAAAATTATCACTTCGACTAAAGCGTTACGGAGAGAAAAACATATTTGTTTATCGAGATTTAAAAGAAGCCTTAGATGTCTTTCTCAGACATGATGCACCTACAGAAATACTTTACCCTCGTTATGATAGACCATATGAAGTTGTCAAGAGGAATGACGAATTTTACACAATTAAAATTGGTGACAAGAGTACTACAGTGTCTTTGGAAAGAATCAAGCCAGCATATTTATTTTCTGAAAATTTTGAGGAAAAAGAAGAAATACCTTCTTCAAATAAGCCACAAGCACCAGAAAAACGAAATCCAAGAATTCGAAAACCTATCGTTCGTTTTCAAGCAGAACTGTAAAAGAACGAGGGGGGGGTCCTGTGGCGGCTGTGATCATTGACAAGGCGACTATGACCGTCGACAATTGACAACCGCACATATATTCTGAATTTAACAAACAAATAGAGAAAATTTTTCCTGCCGACAGACGTCGCATTATGAATTAACTCGCAATTAAGATGACTAATCAGACAATATATAAGAAAGGACGTCTCTTCGCTCAATGAGCAAATGTAGTACTTGCTCCAACTAGAGCGAAGATCTGCCAGATGTCAGAACAAGAGAGATCTACAGAATATTTCCCTTGGAAGCTGATCCCGATTGATTTCCCTGAACCAAGATTTTTCATCGACGCATCGACTCAAACAACTCACCAAGAGGCCGCCACACAAACGGATCTTCTCCGTTGAACAACCTGCAGCGAAGAAAACTCGCCAGGAGACACTTCCACTAAAGGAATCACCAGAATCTTCAACAGAAGAGAAACCTCAAGAGAAATACGGTCCGATATTAGTCATCTTAACGAAGCCTCATATCTTCTATAGGGAGAGAAGATTGTAACATACTTTTTCCTCTACGCCGAAAGGCGCGCTAAAACAATTAAAAATAATTGTAGTAAAATAAATATTGAAGACGAAGTCTACCTTGACTAATTTTTAGCGAGGCGGTTCTCCCCTCATATATATATACAGGGTGATTCAAAATAACTATATGTCCTTGCATGGACGTATTCTTAGTAATATTCTGAGTCAATTTTTTCTTTCGCAAAAAATTATCCAGAGCTTAGATTTCTAGATATAATAAGAAATAGTTTACGTATCCTGAATCGGATACAAGAGGTAAGCAGGGGTGGCACAACTCACCGCTGCTCGCGGGCACCACGAGCACTGCGAGGCGTCTGCTGCGCTCAATAATCGATAATCATCTCAATTATCTTTAACACAGATCTTTAATACAGATTTAAAATTAATTTTCTATCATCTAAATAATTACGTAGAATATTCAAATTGATTACTAGAATGTCAAATTTTTTGCTCTCCGGGTCTCCGTGTATGCATTTCCAACATATACTTCAACAAATTATAATAGTAAATTATATTAATCAATATTTTTATTTTTAAGTTGCCGCGTTTCCAGACACATATTCGACAGTGTTACGACACAATAACCAATAAAGTCAGTTGTCTGCTTGCTTAGCTGAGCTCAATGTCAGCTGACATCGAGTAACTAGTAAACACGCGTTATGTGTTCGTCGAGTAAATACGCGTTTCTTTCTTCGAATAATTTTGACGCGCCGAGTGATTAGTGATGTTTAATAGTTAAATGTTTTGTACTATTTTTTTGATGTGTAAATAAATTCGGTCAAGTGAGTGAACAGAGTGTGTGTGTGTGTAAATGAGTGAAGTGATAAAATGTAAGAAGAAAGAAAAAAAGAATTTTAATCCGATAAACTGAAGGATGGATCGTGAGAACAATCAATTGATTGCAGGATGGTACGTGCGTAAACAGGTTCAAACAAGTTCTCTCCCCCCTCTCTCTCCTCTCTCTCTCTCTCTCTCTCTCTGTCACCTATTCATTTCTTCCTTTATTACATAATATTCGGGTAATTCAAAATACTAAATACCATCGTTAAAGATAATTGAGATGATTATCGATTATTGAGCGCAGCAGATGCCTCGCGGTGCTCGTGGTGCCTGCGAGCAGCGGTGAGCCCTTCCTGCTTACCTCTTGTATCCGATTCAGGATACGTAAACTATTTCTTATTATATCTAGAAATCTAAGCTCTGGATAATTTTTTGCGAAAGAAACAGTTGACTCAGAATATTACTAAGAATACGTCTATGCAAGGACATATAGTTATTTTGAATCACCCTGTATATACATATATACATACATATATATATATATATATATATATATATATATATATATAAACATATTTATTATGTATGTATATTAAAAAAAGTTAATACTTATTGAATTATATATTTATTTTATTTTATTTAAGTTTTAATTAATTATAAACTTTGATAACTCCATAACATAAATATTATTAAACTTTATTAAGTGGCAGTTCCTAAAGTAACATAATAATCTCCATTTGACATTTCATGAAAAATAGCAGGATATGGATTATGTAAATTATCTAATAAACAACATTTCTAAAATTCAGTTTTTGACATTTCAAATGTGCAAAGTTTTTCATCATATCCGAGATTATTCCATATTTTGCATACAAAGCATACACGTCTACTTGCATTGCATAATATATTATTAATTATTCCAAATATTGGTAGAAATTCGGTATCAACTGCAAGAACCACGCAATTATTAATGCTGTATCTTATTCCAATTTTTTTTATCCAAGATATTTCCACACTTCCCCATTTAAATTCTGTAGGTAAAGAAGATGAAAAGAAATAATTATCCATACAAAATGTATCATTAATAAGCAGGTCCCATTGCGACATATTTGTCGAAACCTTTTTTAGACATCAACCTGTAAGACAGGCTAAGTTGTTCCTTCACAGCCATGGTATACAAAATATTTTTTTTTGAACTTGTAGCACAAGCAATCAATTTTAAAAATCTATTTTTTGATTCATATCGAAGACAATTTAAATAGTGAAGTGGTCCAGACATAATTAAAATTTGAGCATAATGTAAAATGTTGTGAAATTTCGGTTTTAATGTATCAGTAAATAATTCTTGATATAGTCTATGATGTTCAGCAATTAATGTTTGAATAAGATTAGCTACTCCCTTCTGGAGACTTTTTGCATTAATAAGATCTATTTTTTTTTTAAGATTACATAATAATTCCATAATTCATCATACTCAACAAAATCACCTACATAAAAAGCAAAACAAATAAAAAATGTTTGCATCTCAGTGCCAGACATTTTCAATTTTTTTAATTTAACTTCATCAGACGAAAGAAGTGGTGGTTTTTTTAAATCCATTATTTTTGTACTTAAAGCAATCTATTTGTTCATTTAGAGTTCGAAGTGAAAAAATTTTTTTAACAATTATGTACTGATATACAGTATAGCCCATTCCATATTTCAAAATTCCAAGTTTAACATCATGTAAGTCATCAGAAGAATAATTGAAATAAATATTGAAGTATTCAACTTTGCTCCATATGGATAGTTCTTTAATTTCAGTTACGGATGGACTCATTAATGATACATCTTTTACGTAGTTTTCAGGTTTTCGTAATCATTCTAATCGTACTTTACAATCTATTTCTGTTTGATTTTTGGATGCTTTGCAAAATTTAGAAAAATGATTTGCCCTGAAGCTCACATAACCTAATGCAGAATTCAAAGCCAAGTTGTCACCTAGTAACAATCCCAAAGCAAAGTAAATTGTTCTTTTAGAGCCATTAATTTCAAATGTAATACCTTCTCTTTGTAGATAATTAATTTCATCTACAATAATTTGAAAAATATTATTATTTGAATATACATCTCTATCTGAGGAAAAAGAAGACATAAAAAGATATTTTGTGTTTTTGCTCTAAACTCTGGTGGAATGCAAGAAATTGAAAAAAATACTCTACCTACTTTTTGGATTCCAAAATGACTTTCAAGAGAATTATTAACCTCAAAATCATCATAGTGTTATGTGCGTCGCCCGGTATACTCTGCGACCGCGGCTCAGCTGTTCGCGAGCCGATCAAAGTATTGATTTTCCGAGACGGAGCATTGTCAGTTGACAACGCGCATAAACAACTAGTTGAATCTCGGCTCCGCTCTCGTGTAGACGTGTTTGTGATCGTGTTAATAAAATCGCCTGTTCTGTAAAATAGAAGTATCTTTCATTTCTGCGGCGCGCACGCTACATTTTGGGGGCTCGTCCGGGATCCGCTCGTCAGATCTTGTGAAGCGCGCGCGAATTTCAGAGATAAAAGCGCGGAGTGAAAGTGCGAGGAAAGGAAAAGAAGGATGTCTATTCCCCGTTCCCCCGTCGTGACCCGTTCTCACGGTCCAGCATCTGCGGAGGATGCCCAGACGAACTCGCGGGACTCGGAGTAGCAAACGGGAACGATTCTTAAGGCTCTCCTGGAGGAAATGCGGCTGCTGCGAGAGGGCCAGGCGCGGAGGGAGGAGGAGCAGACACGTCAGCAGCGGGAGTTTCTTGAGACTCTGCGGCAGCTACAGTTTCCCCACGACACACAGCTAAGTCCCACCAATAATATTCTTTTGACCGAGGACGCGAGTCTCGCGTCACGCTTAACCGGAGTGAGTGTGGACGTGAGCGGGGATGCGCGGTCGTCTGTGGGTCTCAAACTTAAACCGGATATTTACGACGGTTTGGCTCCGTTGCGGGAGTTTCTCACGTAATTTTCGCTAATCGCCTGCGCGAACCGTTGGGGAGAAGCGGAGAAAGCCGTGGCTCTAGCTTCCTGTTTGCGGCGAAAAGCGCGTTCGCTTTTAGATTCGTGCGCTGTAAACGAAGGGTTTATTTCTTTTAAAGAGTTAAAGTCAAAGTTAGAGTTGCGTTTCGGGGAGAGCGAGCTCGCTCAAAATTACTATATGCTCTTCACAAATCGTAGGCTGTGTCCGGGGAAGGATTACGCGGCGTTGGGCGCGGATCTTGAACGCCTTTTGCGTAAGGCGTACCCTGAGTGCGTGGAGGAGATGCGCGACAAAATCGCGTGTTCGCAGTTCATCGCTGCGCTGCCGGAGGAGTTCGTGAAGCATTCTCTCCAGGTAGAGGGAATCACGTCTCTTAGAGTAGCAACTGAACGAGCGAAAATGCTCAAGCTTATCAATCGGAACGGTTTTTCGGAAAATGGGGGAAGGACGAATGGAAATTTTCGTTTGGAACAAAAGGAGGCTCCGGAATAGAAGGAGGGGGAAAAAGAAAAGAAAATTTTAAAAGGGCGAGCGAAGAACGGTGAGAGAGAAAGTAAGGAATGTTGACTGTTCCGTTGGAACAGCCAAAAACCAATTTCATTGGACGGGCTCAGACTTGTCCGGGATATGGAAACAAAAAAGAAAATACACTGGCGCAAAAAAAACGAGACGAAAATTTTAACCGATTTTTAGGCAATTTTCAAAGTGATGCAACTTTGCGAAAAATCATCCAAATTACATGTACTTTTTTTTAAATTAAAGGGCAAAGACTCTATTTTAAGAATCCCTTCAGAACCACATGATGTACAAAATCCGATCGTCATTCTCCACGTGGTGCAGATCAGGTCACTTTGATGACAACGGTATGATTCAGTTCAACACGAATAAAATCAATGTGCAATATCATATTGATACTCAAAATTCATGATATTCAAAAAATACCGTATTTATTTGCTATAAAATACCCTAAAATGCAGTACAAATTTCAAACTCGTGTGCAATCAACAAAAAACATCGTATCGACATGTTTTTTTTTTAAATTGCTTAGAAAAGAATGAACTTTAAGCATCTTGATTGATATTAGTCAAATTTTAACGAGAAACTTGTGAAAAATGATAACAAACTTTTACTTTTTTCAATTAAAAAAAACATGTTTGGTTTTCATGCGACAAAGGGTTGGCACTTAATAAATCAAACTTTCGTGTAGGGATTCTTAAAGTAGAGTCTTTGCCCTTTAATTTAAAGAAAAGTACATGTAATTTGGATGATTTTTCGCAAAGTTGCATTACTTTGAAAATTGCCTAAAAATCGGTCAAAATTTTTGTCTCGTTTTTTTTTGCGCCATTGTATATAGACACAGATAAATTTAACAAAACATTTATGATTATGAAAGTTTTTTCAAAGTACTTATATTATATTGTATTAACATATGATTTACGTCTCTTGCAAATTTATAATTAATAATTGCCTCTGAAAGTCTTCATCTATTTTCTTGCTTTAAAATTTCTCTTGGGATAGCTTTTGCGAACACATTTGCTTCTTTGATTTTTTTAATATACTGAAAGAAAAAAGGGTTATATTTTTTTATTTTTAATAATTAGAAATTATTGAAATTGACCTTGACCTTGATAACATATGTCAAGGTCAAGGTCATCGGTGCTGCCTCCCCTAAACTGAATAATTACTAATGATTTTATTAATATGTAAAAAAATAATCTCCACACACATACATTATATTAATACTTTTATATTGCGTTATTGTTATTCTGTTTTACCAATTGTTGTTTTAGTAAGAATAATTTTTGTTTCAATTTTATTCGATGTTCCTTTTTGATTATTAATCGGTTTATATCTGTAGGTGTTAATAAGAGCAATGTCTCTATTAATTCCTGCATCTAGAAGAGAGAAAATATATATTATAGAAAATTTGTACAAATAATGTAGCTGAAAACACGTGGCTGCGTTCTTATCTAGTAAAAACAAGCAATTTTCAAACATGAAAATAAATATATATATAATTGGCTTGAAGTCGACCAAACGTCGACTGCAATTTTTATTAAAAAATTACTTTAAAGAGCAATGAACAACGTGTCATAAGTTATATATATTTTTTTAAATTACTACTGATGACAACAAGTTTCTAATTATTGAAAATAAAAAATATATAACTTTGTTTTTTTTTCAGTAGATTGAAAAAATCAAAGAATATGTGATAATACGATAATTTGTTTTAAATATATACTTGTAATCATACCATTAAATATATCACAACATGACTTTAACTGCCACTCTTTTAAATAATCGTCAACTTTTTTGATGATATGTTTATTTGCTTTTATTAACTAACGAAAGTATTGTACTTTGGACAAACTGAGTTGACTAATTTTTTAAAATTTCTAGTTGCTACACTGACTTATTTTTCCGTGTACGTACGTAAATAAGCGCCGCTTATTGACGTGACAATCGGCACGTAGATTAGGTTAGGTTGGGTTGTGACCGGATAACCGATAGGCACGAGTCGAGATCAGAACAATTGGGAACTCACCGAAGACTTTACGCAAGTCGTCACAGTCGCCAGCCCCTTTATATCCACCAAGAGGCAAGGATTTGGGCTCCCAAGATCTCCGCTCTGCTCTGGATCCCCGGAAGCACGTCGTTGCTAGTAGCGCTGGATGGACGCACAACACAAACGACGCTAATCTAGCGATTAACACTAATCACTATCTTTTCTGTTTCAGGTGCTGCCGTCAACGTCAGGATGTCCTTTCAGGTCGCCGTCAATCCCACGGGAACTTCGCCAGGTAAGTGTAAATTTTAAGGAGTGTTTTACCCGCGGTCTCGTTGTTTTCGGGACTGCCTCTGCTCAGCTTTCCAGGAATCCGTCTCGTCTCAGGAATCACGCACGCCAGAAAGTTCAGGTGAGTGAATAAACGTAAGACGTATGTTTATTAACAATAACAAATCAATGGTTTATTCAACTCTGTTCATTAACACAGAAACCCGTCCGCGTCGCTTATTCACAATCGATTTGCACAAATTTTGGATTTCTGATGTTAATTAAGCCTATTATTAATTGGCCTGTGTGAATTTGTTACGCGGCTGTATCTAACACACACAATTATTCCGCGGAACTCACGCTCGTTCCTGGCGCCGTCTCGCATCGGCGGGAACGCCCTTCATATGGCGCGCGAAGACTCTTTGTCCGTATGGGCGCGAAAACTCGTATTGATACTTCCGAGATGTTAACCATTCGATATCGGGCGCGCGAAAGCTCATGAGAGCTCTCGGTGCTCGCTTAAGTACTCGGGAGAGTGACGCTACCCCCTCCCGTCGGGATCCGCCAATCATACGCTAACTCGCGCGCGTCGCTGCCGGGAGCGCTCGGGTTCCCCCTCCCGTCGGGTTATGCCAACCACGCGTGGCGTCGGTTTCCCCCGGTCGCGGGACTCTGCTGAGGCCCCCACTCCTTACGGCTTGCTCGGCTGCGCGGCCTGGTTGCGCTGTGGGCATCGCGCTTGGTTGCCCCCTCCAGTTTGGCGTATCCCCTCCATTGAATGGAGATTGCACTTGCAAGTGCAAATATTTGATTTTGATCGCACTTAAGGTGCAATCCATACTTAATATATGTCTTAATGCTAGACGCGGCTCATTAAAGCCACGATACTAGATAATGCATTGCGTATGCATATGAAATTAGGAATGTTGCATTTAACCTTAAAATAATAATGTTCAAAAGCAAACAATGGTAGCAGAATAGCTGTGCTTCAATCATGTCAGAATGACAGGTTTATGGTATGAAATAAAGATTTAATGTAATGCGAGTAAATAACAGACTTTTATAATTAATCTGGAAAACATAAAATAATGACAAGGATAGTCAATAATAAAATAATAACTAAGGTCAATAAAACCATTATGGGTACGTACAACATTCCTAAGGTTTATGTTATTTAATATGTTTTGAGATTATGTATACACTCGATATGATATCAATTAGGCTATTATATATTTTTATGAAAGTAATCGAAAACTTAAAAGTAATGTGAGCGCATTTATTTGTAACTTAGAACTAAGATTAACGTGCACAAATAAAATCAATAAATGTTTTTATAAAATAACTATTGTAGTATGAACGCGCGTTTATGAGTAACCTAAAATAAGGGGTGAACACGCGCAAACGAAAAGGGTGAAATTTTTATTAGGAATAACTAAAGTGGTATGAACGCGCATTTAATGTTAACTAACTAAGGGGTTAACGCGCGGAAAACAAAACGTGATATTTTAGTTGCACAAAGTGCTCGGACACGCTTTGGGCTTGCTGCTGTCCGGTGTCTTCTTCGCCCGTGTAGTGTTCGGCGCGTTTCAGGACGACGCTGACCTCTGCGCTGGGCCCCCTCGGATTCGGTCCTTGTTGTTATCACCTTGGCTGTATCCTCTGTTACTGTAGATGGGCCGGGGCGTAGGCTGACCCTGGGAGACGGTTTCAGGGTTAGGTTAGGTTAAAGCGACCCTCCGGGAGTGCTCCCACGGGGGGATTCTGGGGTGCCGGGTGGCCTATATGGGCGGCCCAGCGCGCTAGGACTGAAGCGCTTCCGGCGCTTGGTAGCCGGAAGGGATGGAGAGGGGGTCAGGCCAGCGTGGCCAGGGCCTGCTCCCTCTGCAAGATGGGAGGTGGAGGGGGGGAGAAAAAAGTTCTCCACTCTCCTACTCAGGGATGGGGGTTTGCGTTAGGACTCGTTCGCCTGGAGAGTCCGTAGTTGAATGTTGAAGCGATCCCGTGGCCCCTCCGGTAGGCGACTGGAAGGCCACCGTGAGGTTTTAGTGGGTAGACTGGGGGTCCTACGGGGACCCCAGAAGTCCCACATAACTCCTACCCAAGTCCCCTCGGGCAGGGGTATGCGTAACGCATTTCCTCACGTAAAAAAAAAGGTTAAAGCGACCCTAGCCGCGTAGTCCCCCGATTGAGGGCCGTCACCTCCCGTTTGGGAAGGCTGATGCCCAATCTCGGGGGACCGAGGGATTCGCCGCCTCTACACGGGGGTGATAACGAGCGATGGCGCTCTATGATGCGCCCGTGTGGTGGAAGGAGCTTGTGGTTAGTCGTCCAAATATCCAAGCTCTTCAGGCGGAGCAGCGCCGGCTAGCCATTCGGCTCGCACGGGCGTACCGCACCATTCCCTAGGAGACGGCGTGTACGGTGTCGGGGATGTTACCCTGGACCATTTTGGCGAGACAGTACGCAGACCACTTTGAGTGGCGAGCGGCTCTCCGCCGGGATGGCGTGACCCCCGACACCGAGGGCGGTTGGAATCTCCAGTCCCGGTGGCGCTCCTTGCAACTGGCTCGCCCGTGAGGGGACCGAAGATTGTCGGAGCGGTTCGCCCGGTTCTCGCGGACTGGGTGAGTCGGGCCCACAGGCCTCTCACGTTTAAGTTGGTGCAGGTGCTCATCGGACACGACTATTTCGGTGAGTACCTGCACCAGATAGGGAGGGAGGTCGACGACCGGTGCCATCGCTGCGGAGTGGCTCGAGACACGGCGCAGCACACCTTTGAGGTGTGCTCCGTTTGGGCAAACCAGCGCCGTGTCCTGACCAACACCATAGGAGACGACCTCTCGCTGCCGGCCGTGGTGACTTCCATGGTCGGCAACGTTATTTCGCGGAAGGAGGGGGCGGAGAAAGATCGGGAGTCGACCCCGACTACCGATCCCATCCGCAGAGCAAAGGGCGGATGGAGGAGGTCGGCGTATGGGAGAGTTCCGTAGCTGTCCCCTCCGTCCGCCTTCCGGGGCTGCCGGGCCGGCGCGTGGGGAACACGTGCTGGTCCATCGATTGCGGCCCCAAAGCTGAAAGCGTGAGAGGCGAGTGGTTGCGTCCCCTTGCTCTTATAGACGGTAGTAGCGGAGGGCGGCTGGGCCGGGCCGCCTTTCGGGGGTTTGGTTCGGCCACCCCCCGGGGATGGGTTTCCCTCCGGTTTCGCGGGGGGATATTTGGGGCTTACGGCGGGCCGCAGTGCGTACTAGTTTGATCCCGTGGCCTGCCGGTTTGCCCTGGAGGCAGGCTATCACCGAGGGGTTTAGTGGGTATGCCGCTTGGCCCCAGCGATTGCCGGGCGGTGAATCCCACATAGCCCCCGCTCTTTCCCCAGAGCAAGAGTATGCGTAAGATGCATTCCCCTCGAAAAAAAAGGTTAAAGCGATCCAACAGAATACTCGGCTGTTACAACCGAGTTGTCTTTTTCGTACAACTGAATATTCTGTTGTGGTAAGCACATTAATAACCGAAATTTCGGTTTCTCCAATCGAAAGTATTTGTTGATGAAAACAATACTTCAGTTAATGCAAATAAGCTTCATGTTATTGCAATCAAACTGAACTAATTGAAAATTCTGATTGCTATAACCGAGTTATTTTTTCTGTGATAACTGAATCTTCTGTTGTGGTGGTAAGCACATTAATAACAAAAATTTTCGGTTTTTCCAACCGAAAGCATTTGTTAATGTGAACAACATTTCAGTTGGAATTTAACCAATCAAAGCAAAGTTAATGAATATTGATTTTGTTCCTGATTGGTTACATTTTAACCCTCTGCCTACACACCTTATTTTTCTCCCGATTCCTACACACAGAGATTACGCTTACTCCAAAATTTCGTTGACTTATATCTCCAAATGTATTTAATCAATTTTAACTTCTTTTTTTTTAATCGAAAGGAAAAAATCTCAGAATTATGATGATCTTGGCTGAAAAGTCGAAGATATTAAAAGAAAAGAGATTTTTTGAAAAGAATGAGAAAGAAACGAAAATTTTTTTGTAAAAATTTGCCTTTTTTTTTAAACGCCCGTATTTATTAGAAAAAAATAGATAAAGTAATTAAAATGATGATCAATAAAAAGGGGAAGAGTTGTACTTTAAGAATCTATTGTCAGTTTTTTTATTCTGTTCAAAAAATATATCTATTTTGTAATGTGAATTTAGTAAAAAATGAATGTAGTTTAAACACAATAGTAAAAAAAATAGTAATCTTTATTTAAAAAACATAATTATTAATACCCAAAAACATAATTATTAATACAAAAAATATTTATTACAAAAGATTTTATTTATTATAAAAAAATTTTTTAATTTGTAATGCTACAATTGCAGCATATTTTTGCAAAGTGATTGCGACATTGGTAATATATATAAGTACTTTATGCGTAAATGATACGTAATGAACAAAAAAATAACGTTACTTACTCTTCAAATTTGGAACTTTTCCATTTTTTTTTTGTTACGTTTCCTACACACGAGGTAATTGTAACCCCAACACACATTTCGATGCTCCTACTTCTGTTGTTTTCAGAACATCCACAACGCCTAAAAAGGAATAAGTAGAGCACAGTTCAAACTTTCCCCCCCCCCCCTGGTTTCAGCGTTCCCTTGCCAAATACTTTTAAGTAGCGAACATTTCAAAATCGACTAGGGTTACCGTAACCCCATGTGTAGGCAGAGGGTTAATACAATCCCAATATCAATGTCTAGTCTGATACGTATTTAATGAAAAATCAAACTATAAATGTCAGCCAAGTAATAATAAAAAAGTAGATGTTCCAGTTTGTATAAACATTCATTTTTATAGTTGGCGCATTATCTTCATATCATTACTTTTGTAGAAAAAAAACTTCATACTCTTATTTTGTAATGTCAAATCTAAATGTTTTGTACAAGAATACATTTTTTAGGGCGTTTTGTTTTGTATTGTACTTGGTTTAAAAAAAAGTAATTTGTCGTAATTATTTTGTACGAAAATGTCGTAATTGTTTTGTACAAGAATACATTTTTGAAGACGTTTTGTTTTGTATTAAAATACATTTTTGAGGGGGTTTTTTGCGCGCGTATACTTGGCGCTTTTTTTAACCTTTTTTTAAAAGTTACTATTTATTCAGTGTGACTACCCTAATAAAAATGTCTGTTAGGAACATGTAGAAACTGTTAGAAAAAGATGGAATTTCTAACAGTTTTTAATGGAATCCTATACGACGCGTCTTGATGACTATTATTTTTTTATACCAAACAAATTTTTCAAAAAAAAAATAAATAAATAAGTATAAATATAGACATATATAGACATATTTTGTATATAATTATATATAGGGTATATATATATATATATATATACCCTGCATAAAACGTCGGATTGAAAAGAATTAAAAAATATTAACAGTTTGAATATCTTCTGAATTCTGAGGCATACAATCTGATTCAGAGGCATACAAAGTTTCATGGTTCTAGTCCTAATATCGCATTGAAAAGTATTAACCACCGATCCAATCCGACATTTTTGCAAAGCAAAATTTACGATAAAATTTCGTAAATGCAAAACACTATTATTGAAAACATTTTATGCAGGGTAAATATCCTGCATAAAATGTCTTCAATCCGCCTCTGAATTCTATAACAATTAGCAGAAGAAGAATTAGCAGAACCTTTTTAATGAGAGGGTTTGCATTCATTTGAATGTTTCTTATTACGATTGAATCCGAAAAATTTTTTAGACTCAAGTGAATTCTTTTGAATGCAAAAGTTAGTATCTGATAAAATTTTATTGAATGCGATAAAATAAGAAGATTTGAAATAAATTCAATTTTTAAGAGGATGCTAAACTGCCCATCAAACTTGATTGAGGTCGATAATGCAGAGTCATTATTTATCCTTGTTCATGAAAAAATTTGCTTTAAAATACGAGTTACATAGCTTATACTTACAAATAAATGGTGTCTCGCAGTTTGAAATAGAAGGAATAAGACTGTATTTGTCAAATTACGATTACAAGCCGTAAAAAGACATATTTATGTGATCAAAAATTTTATTCATTTAAGCGCTTTTATTATAAAAATATCTTTTTTTTTACGGCTTGTAATCGTAATTTGACGATTATAATCTTATTCTTCAATCTATTCCGAACCCGGGAATACCATTCATTTGTACGTATAAGCTACATAACTTCTATTTTGAAGCAAATATTTTTATGAACAAATAAACTTTAAAAAATTTTTTGCATTTTTGGTCTTTATCTAATCGTCCCTAGGTTCATTTGTGTATGTACTTTAAAAGTGTAAAAGGATTATTAATTCTGTAAATTCAATTCGAAATTAAATGATTAAACAGAATGTCGGTAAAACACACGGCTTTAGCATCCTCTTAAGCAGAATTCAGAAAATAATTTTTTATTATTATATTTTCTCTCTCTCTCTCTCTCTCTCTCTCTCTCCCAGGTAAAAATTTTTTTATATACAAATATATATATAAAAATTTTAACCTGGGAGAGAAAAATAAAATAATAAATTATCAACTCATACAGCATATGCCTTAATCGATCAAAGCTGGTCAAATTCTTCGTGCTGATATTTACTTGCATGATTTTATATAATTTTCAAAGTTCACTGATAATAATACATTATTATATTATTAGTATAATTTCTTTCTATAATATATTACATAAAATATTAAATAAATACGACGGATTTTTGTTTTTGTTTTTTTATTGTTATTTTTTAATAGCTGCTAAAATTATCAGACTCTATAAATCGGGAGTAAACAGAATTGAAATCACTCAAACGGTAAGATGTAATGAACCCACAGTAGGTTCAGATGGATATCAAAATATCAAACGGAAGGCCTGGAATCTCTACAAAATCACCAAAAGAATGATGCAAGACCGAGAAAAACTGCAGTACAACAAGATGAAAACATTGTTTAATTAGTGGATGAAAACCCTTTCAATACTGCTGCAACAGTTTTACGTAACAATTTTCCAATTTCGGAAAACACGGTGAGACGTCGGTTGAAATTGGCTAAGGTTCGTTCGCATCCACCAGCGAAAAAAGTTGCACTTATAGAAAATCACAAAAATCAGAGAATGTAATTTGCACGAGTTTAAGAGACACGGTAGTGGCTCGCGCCAAGTAAACGCGCAGCGCGAGCCCGACCATGCTCTTTACATGAGTACGCACTTGCGAGCCCCCGAGATTATCGGATCTCAAAAACGATCGAGTTCTAACTTAATTTTTAACTAAGTTGTGATAAATTTCGGGAGACATGATAGTGGTTCGCTGTAAGTGACGCGCAGAGAGAGATTATGATTAATTCGCTATAAGTGACGCACAGCGTGAAGTTACAAGACAGTTTCGTGAATTGTGTATTTATTATTATTGATAATCGTGTCAATGGTAAAACCTCGAGAGGGAAGAGGAGTGAGAGAGAGAGAGAGAGAGAGAGAGAGAGAGAGAGAGAGAGAGAGAGAGAACGAAGAAAGCGGACAGCAGAAAGAGCCGGGACAGGAAAGAGTGGAAAATACATTCATATATGAGTTATTCAAGCTTTTACACAATTTTATATGCTTTGCGTAATGTAAAAAATGTGTACGATAGCTCCGATACTGATTGTTTTGAATTATGTTTATTAATAACTCGTGCCAAGTTATGCCCATTCACAAATTTTTTACTGATTGTTCTCAGATTGTCATATTATAGATGTATTAAACAATTAACTGACCCAATGAGCACAATGATGTTTGAAAAATATTTTTTTAAATGTTTGAGAAATATTTTTAAAAACATTTAAATAATAGAATAAGTCCCCTTTTTCTCATGAAAAAATGTTTATTTTACATTTAAAAACATATTCTTTTATTATTTAATAAACATTTATTTAACGTTTAAACAAATTCTTTTTTAAATATTTACTAAACATTTGTTTAAGGTTTTAAGAGCAAAAAATTGCATTATTCAATAATTTTCATACATTCAACTTCACTAGTCTAGAGTCTCTTAATTTCTACGATAATTTAGGGGAGAAGACTATACATGTTTCAGCCAAGCCACAGTCGTATCTGTTAGAACATGTTTAATTTATACGCCCGACAAAACGGTCACCAATCCAACTATCAACCACCGTCGACGTTGCTTGACTTCGAAGATCGTACGCAACCTAACACTTCGTGATCCATGAATACTTCATGGTTTTGCATACATATTTGTTATAGATCATTTCAATATATGTTGTCAAAAGGGTGAAACATGTATAGTTAATTTATATTTTTATAATTAAACATAAAATTTTAGTTTTTTACTGATTTTTACATATGTGAAATAGCTGCATGTGGAATAACTTACGAAAAGATCTATTTTTGCTCGTTCGTAAAAAAATAAAGAATAGATGTCATTTTTTATCATTTTTGAGTATGATTAACATGTCATATTGTTTCGATAAGTGGAATATATATTGTGTTAATCTCCACTTTCTTTATGTTCCAATGTTTCAATTTGTGTCTCTTAGAGATTATATTTATACGCTTTTAACACTTTCATTATATAGATTCACTGTTTCTTTATATTTGATTTACGCTCCATAATTAGTGAAGCTTCCTAATCAGGAGTGAAATATTTTTTAAAGTAATATTTTAAACTTTTTAAATGTGAAATAATTATTACATAAACATTAAATAAATGTTACGTAAATATTATTTTAAACGATTTATTAAAATGTTAAGTTGATATTATAAAAACATCAATTAAATATTATATAAATATTTTTCCTAAATCATTATTTTAAATAATTAATTATTGTAACATAAATATTAAATCAATATTAAATAAATATTTTTAAAATATGGTTTAAATTGTTTCTTTTAATGTAAAATAAATATTACATGAATATTAAATAAATATTACTTAAATAATTTCCTTAAATAATTATTTTTAATGAAAAATTAATAATTTATAAATATTAAATCAACGTTAAATTAACGTTTTATAAATATTTTTTCTAATTCATTATTTGAAATAAATAATTGTTGTACCCCTCGTTGTGAGTACGATTGGGGATCGCTGCCAGAGATCTCGCGAGGAAGGTATTTGGTCACTTACACCGTTATTCGTCTTGAGCATTTTTATTGTATTATTCGTTTACAGTGGATAGATCGCGACCCCGCAAGGCTGAGTGTCGCGTCTATGAGTTTGCTGTCCATGACCCCGCAAAGCAGAGTGTCGTGGTTGTGTATTTACAATGATTTGTATCGGCGATACACGACCCCGCAAAGCAGAGTGTCGTGTGTTATCTTAGTTTGTCTACTTCAGATTGACCCGTTCCTCACCTTCTTTCATATATCCGATAATTCGGTAGTTGGATCGAAAGAAGGGGAGGATTGCGTGAGAGCATAAATCGGTCAGTATTCCAAACTGCCTAAATTTGCATTAAATGCGAGACATTTATTGCAAACGTAAAATATTATATTAATCGATTTGGCGTGGAAAATATTTATAATTCAGATCAGAGTGGATTTCAGTTAGAATTTCATTCTGGTCGTACTTTAGCTCAAAAAGGTATTAAAAACGTAGAATCTACAGTACAGTCTATATCAGCAACCACGCATAGCTATACAATTCAACCGACTATTTCGGCTGATGGTAGATTATTATCACCTCTTTTCATAGTATTAAAAGAAATTACAGGAACATTTGGTCCGAGAGTACAAGAAACATTATTCAACGCGCCTAATATCTTTGTTACGGCTTCAAAGTCAGGCAAATTAACATCAAATCATGTAAAAACTTGGCTAAAGGAAGTATTTTTTCCGAATGTCGGGCCACAATCAGTATTGTTGTTAGATTCGTGGAGTGGACATTGTCCTAACATAGTTTCAGAAACTAAACCAGATTCTGCAACAGATATTGTTTTCCTAACTATTCCAGCCGGTACAACGGGAAAAATACAGCCATTAGACGTATACGGATTTCGATTGTGGAAGAATTTCATTAAATACTTTTCTGATACTATTATGTTGTTAAATCTGGCTTTAGATCTTCATAATAGAAATAATATCTTGAAATTACAATCATTAACACACCATCAATTCTCGTCGCCCAGGTTTCAAAATATATTTAAATATGCGTGGACTAAAAGTGGGTACGTAGAGAATGCATACGATGAATACCTGCAAGTTATACCGATAGAATTTGAAACACCAGTAGACTTTTGTTTTAAAAAGAATTCTAAAGTAAAATGCGATCTTTGTGACGAAATAGCCATTATAACTTGTTCTTGGTGTAGAAAATCGCTTTGTATAACACATTTTTTCCACGAACATCATCTTTGTAATGAATATGTGCCATAAATATAAGACATTTATAAATATGTTTGGTAAGATTTTAGCAGTTTTCCTTACCCATGCAATAAATATTGGTATTCTTTTATTTCTGTTTAATAAAAATTTTATATTGGTAAAATTATATTTGTAACAATTATTTCAACCTCTTTTCACTTTTCCTTTATTTATACTTTCATTTTTATTTAATAATATTTTTTAATTAATATTTCAAACTTATTAAATTATATATTATATTATCTTTATTATCAGAGCGTGCTACGTGCATATAGTGTAAATAATATAATTATGCAAATAGTTATTATATTTATATAATAGCAGTTTATATTTTATATTTTCCTCTTGATATTATATATTTTGTTATATTGTATTTGCAGTTATAAATGTTAAAAAATATTTTGCTTCATATTAATTTATTTTCGCATTTGTAACAATGAAAATGTACGTAGGCACATACGTATATATATGCTAATTTTGTTATATATATACATTTATGCTTTATATCGAGTAATACGTTGCGTATTATATAATTAAAATTAATCCATTTTTATGTTTTAATATAAAAATATACGCAGAAGTGGCAGTTATTGAGTGTGACGCGACTAAAGAAATAACGCAACACTACTTCTAGCGCGGCACCTATAGCGCGAGATTACTATCTCGTTTTGCTAATAATTGAGAATGATGGAACCCATATGTTATTATACATGGGTGGATTCGGCTTTTAATGCTCTTTAATTTTTGTCCTTACAAAATTTTTTATATGTTGAAAAAAGGGGGTGGGGGTGGGATAAATTAAAAAGTTTAAAATTTTTAAAAAATATAAATATACTATTGTAAAGAGTATAAAATGCCATAAAACTTTTATATAGAACATTTTTTCATAAACCTTATATTTTCAAAGATATTCGCAAAAAACGAAAAAATGCGTTATTTTCGAGGGGTGGTTTCAACCCTTAAACGTCGAGATACGCAGATAAAAAAAAATATGAGTCTAATATTTTTTTATGTTCTACAACATATCCAAAGCTCATTAAAATCGGTGAGGGACAGTTCTGTCCGTTCCCTTGTTAGAGTTATCCAAATAGTTTTGTTTGTTACGAGGTGTCGAGTTTCGCATTTATTTCTATATATGTTTGCACTTCGCAAGGTGCATTTTTTTGCACATGGTAGATGGGTTGACCTTGGTCGCACGTGTAGATATCACGTTCCTGTACGCATGTGCTTAGCTCGTGTTCCTTCAACACGAGGTAGTGGCGATTTGTTTTGTCAATTCCCAGTGTCGGGTGTGTAATTTTTGCTATCGTGAATACGTTGCCATGCTCGTGTACAGGCAGCAGTATCACGTTGACAATATCGTACTTTGGTTGAGTAATTATTGGAAATTTCAGGATCGTATATACGAAGGGGCTGTTGAAATATGCGCTTGTTCTTACGTATTTCACGATGGTTTGTCAATTTCCGAGTTCCACCTTGAAGGGGAAATGCTTTTCTTTTGCCAGCTGTAGGGTAGCTTCATCCAATTCCTGGATTATTTGGTCGACAGGCAGTAGGTGCGTCATAATTGTTGCATCCCGTATGTATGTGAGGTATTCGATGATGTCCTCCATGTCGTTGGTTAGATCCATTATTATGGCTTTGATGAGGGTTAAATATTCATTGATTTCTTCTCGTAGTAGAGTGTCGGCTTGCTTCTGGCGGATTTGGTTTGCGATTTTGGCCAGTAGATTTTCGTTGTAATTTAATGTTTGTTCGAGGGCTTTCAAGTGTCCTATTGTACCGTTTATAATCTTTAATTGATTTTTTATGATGTGGTTGTTTACTATTTGGTTGTTTTGTAGCATTTTCATCTGCTCTTCTATTCTGCTCGCATCTTCGGGTCCTGAACAAGGTTTTGCTTATAGTGCCAATGGCGTTTATTAATCCTCGTTTACTTCTAGGGTGTTCATATATGGACATTAGCCGTATCATTGTAGCCATGCCCTTCGTGTTTTCTTTACGTAGTATTGTTAGTGTGTTTTGACACATCCTCTTGGTACTTTCTGTTGTCTTCTTGCAGTATTCTTTTGCTTGTTGAATGTACTCTTGCAGTGCGTGCCATCGATGGCTGATGCTGTTACGTCAGTCTTGATCACTATTTTCCATGTGGATTCTATTAATTGCAGTTTTCCGATTTTCTCGAAGTACATTCCTGGCTCGTGTGCAAATTTTTCGATTTTGCACGGCGTAGCGTTTTTTGTTTCTGCTACTCTTGTGCAGCTCCACGTGAGGAGTCCCCTGCAACGATAGTGTAATTTTACGCGGGTTTTAATTTCGTTATCACATTTAATTCTATCGCCGTCGATGCGACTTTCTTCAGTCAGTGTCCGTCAGTTCTTCTCGTCGTTACGGTCTTTACATCGTGTCTCGCGTTATGTGTTTCCGAAAGCCTTTGTCAGACGCGTCTACTGTTCGTGACGGTGAAGAGGAGAATCTGAACGTGTTTTTTTCTTCACCCGTCAGTAACATTGAGAGTGATTACGAAGATGATTTCTTCGATGAATTTTTTGTAATTGACGACGATTTTGCTGCTTTAACAGCTATGGATCTATCGGCGATGCTTCCCGCGGGTGCTGAGTCTGATTCAGATTCTATTCACAGTGCCGAGACTGTAGTTCTGGCGCCACGGCCTTCAGATGAAGAGGCGTCTTCTTTGTCTGAGCAACCATCCGAGGTAGACGTTTCGGCTTATCTAGCCGATTTTATCAGTGATCTTGAGTGTGATCACGAAGAGATTTTTGGACTGATTATTAGTTTGGACAGTTCTTTGCCCCAGGAATAAGGGGAACCGGATATTCAGAAGATCAATTAGCACTTCTCTTTTTTCATATATACTTTTATAGTGTTAAATGTAGTTTTACTTAGTGAATGGTGTTTTATTTGGGCCCTTCCTTGGCGTTCTGGTGAGTTTTTCTTATTTATTATTATTTTCTTTCCTTTATCTTTATGCTTCTATGAACGGTTTTAATTTATTTGTGTGCACGCGCGCTGACTTCCTGCCCTTTTTTATTGTATAATTTGCGTCTGAGTTTCTCAGTGATTACATAGGGTCCCGTCTATTGCGCGTCTAGTTTTTTGGATCTCCCGTGACGGAGAGTCTCATCATACAGGAGTACTTTATCTCCTATCTTGTATTTTATTTCTTTAGTAGTTTTATTGTAATATTTCTTGGCCTTTTGTTTTTCTTCTTTAATTTTCTTCCTTGCGATCTGATTCGTTGCCCTTATTTTTTCCCGCAGTTCCTGTGCGTAATCTTCATAGTTATACGTAGGATTCGGGGGTCTGCTCAGGGCTGTCGGCAGTTCGGCTTGTCTTCCGAAAACTAGCTCGAACGGAGTGAATCCGGTCGCCGTGTAGGGGGTAGTATTATATGTATGCATCGCATACGGGATTCATTCGTCCTAGTCCGTCTGCTCTTTATTTATAAAATGTCGATATTCCGTTAATGTCCGGTGCGATCTCTCAAGGATGCCGTTGCTCTCAGGGTGATAAGCAGTGGTTTGAATTTTGTCTATCTTCAGTAGCTTACACGCGTTTTTGAAGATTTCGCTTGTAAAATTTGTCCATTAATCCGTCAGGATACATTCGGGTGTACCGTATTCTTGGACAATCTTTGTTACGAATTCCTTGCTTACCGTGTTTTCCTCTTGATTTGGAATCGGCATCGCCTTGCTGAATTTTGTCAGGTGATCTTGGAACGTTAGCAAATACTTATTTTCATTCGCTGTCTCTATCAATGGTCCCACGATGTCCAGAGCGCATTTTTCGAATGGTCGGCTGGGGGTATCCGTAATTATTAACGGTATTTTATTTCTTCTAGATAATTTGTTTTTCTGGCAGAGTTCGCATTTTTTATTTATAATATATTTCTTTATGTCTGCCGTTATTCCGGGCCAGTTATATTTCAAGCGTATTCTTTTTAGGGTTCTCTCTGCCCCTTGATGCCCTCCGGTGGGTGCATTATGGTCTTCGTGTAATATTTGGTGTTTTTCTTCTTCCGTGTAGCTTTGCACGGTCTCATTATTTTCTTTTTCTTCGTCTCTCGTGTGTATTTGACTGTGAGTAGTATAGAGAGGAGAGTTCTGGATAGGGAGCTCCGAGGGGAATGCGGGGCGCGGGGTAACGTTGCGTGGCGCGGCGGGGGTATGACGTCACGCGGGGAGGGGTAAGGGTCTGAATGGTATCATTTTTTGAAATTTCGGTTTTATGGGGAAAAACTGTTCTTGTGAGATAACAATAGAATATATTTGTTATGGGTAGAAGGCTGATATCTGTAACCTTTTTTCTCTCTCGTGCGCTCTCACTCCCCATTCATTGCGATAGTATCCGGTATGCATCAAACATGTGTGTGACATATATATGTATGTTTTATCATCTCACATATTTTATTAAGATGTTTATTCTTATTATTATTAATGCTTATAAATATGAACAATTTCTTCGCGCTTTCCTTTCAGCTGTGCTTAGGTAAAAAAAAGATATAGCGTTGAATTACGACTTTTAGAAACGTCTACCTAAGGTGCATAGTACAAAAATGTGTACAACACTGTTATCGGTTTTTCTCATCAGACCTGGTTCGAACGTAAACTGCTTTAACGTATTACTCTTGACCGAAAAATTCATGTAAAAAACCATATCCTCACGTTCAGGTCAAGGGATATAGACAAAATATAACTGCTTAGAAAGCGCATAGGGCTACAGTCAGTGTGAGACCTTTGACGCAAAGAATCGAAGTAATTCTCAAAAATGGCTCTGAATAACGCGGAAGTAATTGATATCGCGAACAATGCAATGGTGGTAGAAATCGAGGACGACGTGGATAATGCGAATAATGTGGTAGACATTGTGGCTAATGTTCAAAATAACGAGGAAGATGTCATCGTGGACGATGCTGACGACATTATAAATGTTAACTTTGAGGATGTGATGGACGATGAGGATGAAGAAGCGTAATATCCGAGGACAGCAATTATGCTAGTGATTCCAGTGAAGAATTTAACGATACTCTCGAGAAACACCTAACACATGCAGAAGTAAATGTGATAACCTGGCGTACAAAACATTGTGCAATATATTTTTATTATTCAACAGGAGGCACTTATTCAGCATGTGCCGAGTGTATAATGCGAATAGATTTCCAAATAATGCACGCCTTTCACAAGCATGTAACTGACGCGTTCGGTAGGCTAGATGGCAAGTATTGTTCGAATTGCAGACAGCCTGTTCGTGCTAATTCCATGCAATATGTGCCCAGTGTGCACACAGTAAAGACTATAATTGCTAAGAAGACGCTGTAAAAAAAACATGGAAAACTTGATCAAGTAAGTTTTTAGATATATATATTTAAAGTATATATATATATATATATATATATATATAAAATAATGTTAAATTAAGAGATTAATTAATAATTTAATTTTTTTCCCCAGCCATGGATTTATCCGGAAGATATTCGCATACGCAGATATATAAACATTAAGGAAAAATTTTTGGAAGCGATACCGAAAGATTAATAAAGCAAATAACGATGCTTTAGGATAATGCATATGGAGAATATGGATTGACAGTATGGGATCAATTATTTGGTCACCGTTAACGGAAGAAAATCAAGAAGTTTTGGGATTTAACAAAATATATACTGAATTTAATTATTAAATAATGTATTATTTTAAAAAATATATGTATTAAATATATAAAATGCAAGTTCCATTTTCCCATCCAACAATATTCTCGTTCGCTCTTACCCTCATTCCTCGCATGTTCTCGCTCTCACTCATCGCTTTTACCCATCGCACGCTTTCACTCTCACTCGCACTCATCGCTCCCACACATCGCGTACGTATTCTCATGCGCTCTCGCTCCCACCCGTATGCCACCATCTTTACACTCTCACTCACTCACTCACTCAGTCATTGTGTGCGCTCTCGCTTGTAATATTTTTTTATTAAAAAAAAAAGATATATGAAATAAAGAAAAAATATAATAAAAGGTAATATAAGTTTTACAAATATTTATTTTTTTATATTTATACATATAGAGGGGTGTAATAATTTTTCTTACATATTAAACGCTAAAGCTAGGAGCTCGCAATCGACGAGTCGACGTTTATCAAAAGTGTCACTGGTGCGTATCGCGTTAGGTATTTGGTTAGGATTCGTTATGTTGGACGCGATATTGGAGAACCGCGTAAACTATCAACATTATCGACGATTTTAAGTAGTTGATCAAACGTTAATTCGATACAACAATCAAGCTCGAACATGAGGCGTACCGTCAACTCGATCATTATCATGTATACGTTTCGTGATTCCAAACGTATGAAGTTAACATTACTGATCACGCAAATTCTGGCCGTTAGTTACACTTACAAAATTGTACAAGTCCTTAGTCCGAAGGAGATTCATAACGCTACATCGTTGTTCATAAAGTCTCTTCCACATTTCGAAAAACATTGTCAGTTCGTTTCCCCGATGATCTCCTATGGATATCTCCACGTAACTAGGTGGACCAACATTGATGCCAATCTCAAGATATTTGTACCATGTACTTGTTAGCGGGTATCGCCTGCTTAGTATGCGAACCGCGCGACGCTCCGACAAAGTACTGTAGAAAAAGCAATAATATAAAAGTAATAATATTTTACAAGTAATAATATAAATGTTAAAAAATAAAAGTAATAATATTTTACAAGTAATAATATAAATGCTGAAAAATAAGAGTTCACAAAAATCAAACTTACGCGTCACATTTCTTCTCACACGACATAGTATCGTAACAACGTTTCGTACCACTGCTGCTTTCTTTCGTATGAAAAATAGTCTGACTTATTAGTTACGGTAGAGGGAGAAATTTTTTTTTTTTTTTAAGAGAGGGAAAAATTCTTCAAAGAGAGGGAGAGACAAATGTTGAAATTTAATATCCTTCTTTCGGGAAATAATCTCGAACATGTCATAACATGTTTCGATTCAAAAGTAAAAAATGCTAAAAGAATGTAAATAAACGTACAAGAATATTAAAAAACGTTAAGTAAAACGTGAACGAACGTTAAACGTATGTGAACGAACATGAAACGTATGTTTAACGTACGTTCACGTTTTTTCACGTACGTTTCACATCAGTTCACGTTCATTTATATTTGTTTCACATTCTTTTACGTTTTACATTTAACGTTTATTACATTCTTTACGTTTTTCACATACGTTTAACGTTCACGTTTATTTACGTTCGTTTCACGTACATACATAAACGTGAACAAACGTTAAACGTATGTGAAAAAAACGTAAAGAACGTGTTACGTCCAGCCTTGTAGGATTTAATTCTTTTATTTAGAGAGAAGGATATTTCGGGAAGAATGGTTAAGGCAGGGAAGGACGTAACGAGACTTACTATTTCCTGAAGGCACGCAAGAGAGAGGGTAGGTGCCTCGGGTCGAACGTACTGTTTGTGACTCGAAAATGTAGGTCAACGTGCCAATAGGGCCCGCTATAACCCGTTTCAAATCGTACGTCCGTCGGTCCAAGTTTCGAGTCAACAAATTGAATCGCTTTAACTCGGGATCGGACCTGGTGCTATCCTTGTTCGGAATAAGGGGGGGTCATTAAATAAACAATGGCATTAGTTAAAAAATAACAATATTTATTCTAATATTAAAATTACAAGTAGAGCTGAAGTCGAAGTCATTATAGTTTATACAATTTATATGTTTTTGACATGTGGTCGATTCGATTAATATTGGATAAACATAAATATATACATGTTGGTTTTATTTTTAAGTTAAAATTTGATTATGAACAAAATTCATAAATGTGATTCGGAGTGAGATAAGAAAGATGGTCTTTGTCATGTTTAAAAAAATATTTTATTTGAGGAGAGTGGTAAGCCCAAGTGCACTCACTTCACCTTCCGTTTGGTAATGTTCGGAATTGAATGGTTAACACTTAATGTTCGGCACTGGATGTTCAGCAGAACTCGATGCAAAAAATACAGCACGAACTCCGACCCGTAAATATAACTTGATGAATTTTCTGACTTGTAGCGCACACTGGTTTCCCGATATAAGGTAAAAGCAGAAGAGCTGCTCGCGGTCTTTGGGATCGCGATTATATAGGAAGTTTTCCGAAAGAAAGGGTTGGGGTGTAGGCGGTTTCATTTTTGGATTGGTAGGCCCTTCCAAAGCCACCAAATTTGGAGCTTGTCTATTGAAAAATTCATTTAGATTACTCGTTGTATAGATGACCAATCGCTGGCTCATCTTTCCTGGTCTCCGCCTGAATTACTTTTGAGTACAGAGGTGGGAGGTTTACAATTTTCATTTTCTTATCTAAGGGACAGGCGACACAAAAAAAAGGAATTTATTGTTATATTTGTCTGTAAACTATTTGTAGAAAGTTGCGCCTTCGGTTGTTATTTCAACCCAAACCGCGTTTTTGCTTGAGTAATAAATTTTATAGTTCCGGAAATTCTTTGTCTGATATATTTCAAATATTTTCCTTTTCAAGTTTCGATATTTCCCTTTTTTTACTGTCTTTACTTAGGTACCGATCTAGATAATCATATCCGTAATACGTTTTACAGAAACGTGTGTATGTGTCGTAGAGAATCGACCATTTATTTTTTTCAAAATCCAAATTCATATCGTCATACGGATAACATTCCGAGTTTAGATATAGTTTTACGTTTGTCAATTTGCAATGATCGAATCGACTCGCGTCCTCGAGCATGACGTTCTTTCGACCGGCTTGCAGAGCGAAAATGATGTATCGTGGCTTTTCGAGTTGAGTAGCAGTCTTAATGGCCCACGAATGTTGGGTTGTGCGTTGCAACAGCGGAAACTCGTACAGATCCCATGAACGAAAAGCCATGCTCAGATATCGCCCATTTTCGAGAACACGCAACATCGACAGTTTATTTATCTCGTTCAGCAGTACGTGTGGCATTCGCCACTGTACTTTGAATAATTCAATTTCAGGCTCTCTTGCCAGTTCACCAACTAAACAATTGTTGTCGTTGCGCGCGCGTATTAAGATCAACTCATGACGAGCGTTAATCACCACGCGTCTGTAATCTTCGCAAAATCCCAGTAGCATGTTGAGTGGTACACAAAAATTAAAGTATCCGTTCGGGGGATTCCATGGATCCCAGCCGGCGTTCCTTGCGATTACGCTTCTGTCGGATGACATAGTTACATAGTTCCTGAGGGAGCTAGTTATTCCAACGTTTCTGTTGCGATCAATCTCCACACCATCGAGCTCGTATCGAATCTCATCGAACATGAACGGGATGCAATTATTTCCCAATGTCACATCAGACTCCTCAGCCGGTTTTTTTATCGTAAGTTTTCCCTTAATGTATAGAAAACTTTCAGATGGTAACGTGTACAAATCTTGCTGTTGTATAGGTATTCTTATCTCATCGCTGTGTTCGAACGTTGTGTTGGCGAACGGATTATATGTGTGAGTCTCGATCTTGACGATGCGATCGTCAAAGATGGGCTCGTCCTCAACGTTTAAAATGCTAATTATTGTCGCACCACAAATCCCACAGATTTTAAAAATTCAACGTTTGACACGGTAAGCCTCTTTTTCTTGAAACAGTCTGATGACTGATATTACCCAAAGGTATAGCAGGGATATCGGATGACTGTTGTAACATTAGTGCTTTTGTCGTAAAGATGTTTGCGTTTATTCTTCTCGCCCGTTCCGATGCGTTCAGTACGAGCATTTCACGTTTACGTTATCGTTGCAGCCGTCGTTGCACGTGCAATCTGACGGTGATTTCTTCTTAAAAATCAACCAATCGTCCGTTCTGATCGACAACGCGTATCGTCAGATCCGTAACGCTTCGCACAATGATTGGCAGGTAAATGATCTGCGACGGTCTTCCCGAGATCTTATATCCAAGCGGCACATTCAGTGAAAACTCGTGTATCGTGTGCACGCTTTTATCGTTGCTGTACCCGCGATCACGTTGCACTCTACGTGGATAATGTTCACGTTCATTATGTTGATCGACACGTCCGACTCGTGCCATATTCGCGGTTCCAATATACGCTTCGACGTGAATCCCAACAGCGAGCCGATGTTGTTGGGTTTACCAAAGTTTATTTTATAGGCACATTTGATCTCACATCTCATCGTATTATAGTTCGCACGAATTGTTATCGAGTATTCTCTGTCTTTATCTCCACCATTATTGCCTTTAATCGCGATGTCACCGTGCGGACGTATTTGCGAAATCTCGCGTTTCAAAAATTCGTTTATGGCATGCAGCTCGTACGATCCCTCGGAAATCGTAATCTGCACGTTGTCTTTGCCAAAGTAAAATTTATTATTTGAAGCATTCACGTTCGGTATCGTGTTATATGTTTCAAAGATCGCTAGACCTAGCTCGTAGTAGTCGTCACTCAAATCTATGGCCGGATTGTACCTAGCCGCGAGGATGCTGCTTTTGCCGCTCAGCGTAAGCGTCAGCGACATGTTTGAACGAATACTGAGTTAAAACAGCGCAATGTCAGTCTTTATATCGAGTATAAAAATAGCAGGCAAAGTTGCCCACAGATACTCTGATCATAGGTTTGGTAAGACGATTGATTATATTCGATCGTTGTTACATTGTTTCCAAAGTATCGCACCAGTTCTCTAGGCGGTCTAAGATTGCCGAAACTGTCGAAATACACAACGCGATTTTTCCTCTTTGCGTACGCTACCCAATGAGTACCAGGACTCGTTACATCGTCTAGGTTTACGATACCGCTCTCATAGACACACACCGCTCGTTAGTAACGCGTTACGCATAAACCCTCCTCTGGAATACGCATACGAATAGCCATTTGCAATAATTGTACGTTCGTCGTCGCACCCGTGGATATTTTTAACGTTTCTTTGATGTTTTTTTTTCGGTTTTACACTTTTTCCATACTTGTACGGGGCGAAGTACAGCCCTCGCCCACCTTGGTACGGGGCGAGATACACTCCGCGACCTTCCATCGCGTGATTGTGACGCTGCAGTTCCTCAAGCTGACGTCGCGAGGCTTTCTTGTCGTTCATCGCCTTTGCCACGCTGGCCGCTCCGCCTATCAATGATCCGAGTGCGCCTAGTATTGGTAAAATCGGTAATGCGCCGCCTCGTTTCACTGCCGAAAGTATACGTTTTTTTTTTCGTCGTCGTCGTCTTTTTCTTCTTTTTCACACCCATCCTGATTTTTGTCTTGGCTTTCATGCCCTGACGGCAGCAGCGGCGGCTCTTTCTCCGAGAGCTGATTATATATCTTTCGCGATTATACGTCCTAGTGCTTTATCGGCGAGCACCTTGTCCGCTGCGTGTCTGTTGGTGAGATCGTTGCTCTGAGAATATGCAATGTTGTGTTCGCGGCACGCCGCGTCGAACGGATTTATACCCCGATCGCCTCTGGCTAATCGTTTTTCCAAGTGCGTACCCGGACCGCAAAACTGATAGCCTGGGATATGTAACTCGAAAGGAAGCGCGTTTATAGCGCGATTCAGCAGATAACGACATCCTCTTTTTACTGATTTGTTCGTCGCGAAAGCTGACATTCGCAACAATTCTTGATTAACGGTGCGGGGCCGTCAATGTGCGTCCTCTGCCACGGTTGATTGTAATGCTCGTGGCAGCGACGATAGTTTTAAACCTCCAGATCTACTTTTATATATTCCGGAAGCTTATCCCACACGTGATCGATATAGTTGCCGTACTCGCGTAACAGAACAATCTTTGACACGAATTGTAACTGCTCGGCGCTTAAATCGAGAATATTGGAGGGATGTGATAGTATAAAATACATGTTAGATACTGAGTGATGCGCGGCTTCGCACACCTATAAATAGGGTGTACGATCATTCTCTGTAACCATATTCTAAGAACATGAGATTCGTGCGACAATCGTTGACGATTTGCGTTACAAATTACGATGACAAGTTACGACTAATGAAAGGTGATGGGGAGAGGTGTAAACATGGCACGATGTTGCCGAATACTATACGCGCCATCATTTGTGGCTCTTCGAATTGCGGTAAAACCAACGTACTCATAAGCTTGTTGGAAAGTCCGCACGGCGTACGTTTCGAGAACGTGTACGTGTACTCGAAATCGTTGCAACAACCGAAATATCAATATTTGGACAATTTGTTGACGTCGATCGACGAGATCGGTTACTTTACATTCTCCAATAACAGTGACGTCATTTCACCAAGCGAGGCGCGTCCGAACTCAATCTTTGTCTTCGACGACGTTGCATGTGACAAGCAAGATACCATAAGAGAATACTTTTCAATGGGTCGACATTCGAACGTTGACTGCTTTTATCTCTGTCAATCGTACCAAAACATCTTATACGCGACAACGCGAACCTGCTGATTTTGTTTAAGCAGGATGGTACCAATCTAAAGCATGTATACATTACAACGATCATGTGAACACCGACATGTCATACGATGATTTCAGTGAATTATGTCACGATTGTTGGCAGCGTGATTATGGATTTCTAGTAATAGACAAAGACAGTACGTTTACTAACGGACGATACAGAAGAGGATTTAACGAGTTTGTGGCGCCACGGAGCGGTTAGTCGTTATCGATACGTTAACGTTGGACGAACGTCGACATGGCTGAGAACAAAGATATGCGCGAGCGTGAGAAAATCGCTAGAGAGATTGAAAAAACGAGTGAATCGATCCGAAAGAAATATCGCGCTTTGAAAACCGGTAGGATCGAGGAGAATATCGCGACCAAAAGACATTTTGAACCATTGATCGAACCGCTGCAAAAGATTATTGACAATTCCGGCGTGCGCGCGATAAAAGGCGAGCCGCGGGACAATGACGTAGACGTCGAGACATCGTTTGCTCAGAAGGATGCGATACAGAGTAAGATAAAGAGAAAACAAAAAGACACTTCGGTAGATCCTTCGTTAAGCGAATCATACAAATCGATGCGACATACGTTTAACGACGCGATAGATTTACCATCGATGCAACAGCATACGTTAAACGATGCAATGGATTCGCCAGCGGTAGATTCACCAGCGATGACATCTACGCCACGTACGGTAATTGAACAACCGGAGATACCCAAGTCGCTCGAGAACGAAGATGTTTTCGAAACTACAGACAATTCCTTTGCAGCAATCGTTCGAAATCGTTTGCAAACACTTGAGGGTCGAAAAGCGTTGTCGCAGCACTTTGGTCCGTTAGGTCAAGAGTACATCGGAGATTTCCTCAGCGGTCATGGTGAAAAAGAGAAAATTATAGATATCGTTTACGGTGTTTATCTGGGCAAAGATGGAATGATGCTTGGTAGTAAAAAGTTTGACGTGGACAGCGAAGATAACATCTTTTAAAGATCAGCTCGTAAAGACCCGGTGTGCCAACGTATCGCATGCCGTCGACAATTATGTCGACGGTATGCGATACGTTGGCACACCGGGTCTTTACGAGCTGATCTTTAAAAGATATCCCGATGATTCCCTCTACACGGAAAACGATAAACGAAAGTATAAAAACATATTGTTGGTTACAAACGCGCATAAATGAAATCACGTTTCACACGGTCGATTATTGAGCAACAAGGGATATAAGTATAAATATGTGATTCCACCATTATTAAAAGATGAATTTAAGATTGGAAAAGAATTGATCACGTTATGACGCTAAATGGTAACGCTATCGATTACGTGCACTGGGACGATCCCAACGAGCTGGTGGATCGCCTGCGATTGCTCGAAGCCTCGCATCGAGCCGGTAACAATGCACATGGTAACGAGATTCCATCATCGAGGAACTTCGCGAGGCTGGTCTTATTATAAATTAACTCTCACATCACCGAAACGAATTAGTCGATCGGTGTTACTCACATCGTATTGAAGTCGGAAACAGCGACAATGAGCAACGAACGACGAAGGGACGGCTACGAACGTCTAACAAATAACTTCGAACGGTTCCTGAATCAACAACGGACGACTCAGGAAAAATTATCGAATAGTTATCGAACAGTCATGGATCGGGTCAGAAATGGTTACGAACACATATCTAATCGATCGGTGCCGGAAGACAAAGAATGGTTATTGAAGGATGATAGAAAATAATAAAAAAATATCGTTTAAAACAAAATATAAATCGTAGTATAAGTTCATCGCGCGTATTACGCGATCGATAGTTGCGTGCGAAACATGAGACCGTCAAAATCCAATGTTAGTTCCGAGAGGCAGCAGCTCGTCGAGGAACTGCACGCTCCGGCGAGAAGAAATTTTCCACGAAGACGCGTCATAGTTTGTAGATACGATGATCTATGGCAGGCTGATATCGTCGAGATGATTCCATATTCACGTTTCAACAAAGGCTACCATTATATTCTCACCGTCATCGATGTATTAAGCAAACGCGCGTGGGGCGTACCTCTCAAGAGCAAGGGCGGAAGCGAGACGGCTGACGCTATCTCTGAAATAATTTGAGAGAGCGGAAGACGCTCGAGAAATTTACAGACCGATATGGGGAAAGAGTTTTACAACGCCGATGTGCAGAAAGTATTGAAGAAACACAACATTAATTATTATTCCACGTACTCGGTAATGAAGACGTCGGTCGTCGAACGCTTTAACCGCACGCTGAAAAACGACATGTGGAAAATGTTTACGCTCAACGGTAATTACAAGTGGATTGACTTGTTACCACGTCTGATGTCGAATTACAACACTCACAAGGGAACGGACAGAACTGTCCCTCACCGATTTTAATGAGCTTTGGATATGTTGTAGAACATAAGAAAATATTAGACCCATATTTTTTTTTATCTGCGTATCTCGACGTTTAGGGGTTAAAACCACCCCTCGAAAAAAACGCATTTTTTCGTTTTTTGCGAATATCTTTGAAAATATAAGGTTTATGAAAAAATGTTTTATACAAAAGTTTTATGGTATTTTATACTCTTTACAATAGTATATTTATATTTTTTAAAAATTTCAAATTTTTTAATTTATCCCATCCCCCACCCCTTTTTTTCAACATTTAACAAATTTTGTAACGACAAAAATTAAAGAGCATTAAAAGTCGAATCCACCCATATATAATAACATATGGGTTCCATCATTCTCAATTATTAGCAAAACGAAACAGTAATCTCGCACTATAGGTGCCGCGCTAGAAGTAGTGTTGCGTTATTTCTTTAGTCGCGTCACACTCAATAACTGCCTCTTCTGCGTATATTTTTATATTAAAACATAAAAATGGATTAATCTTAATTATATAATACGCAACGTATTACACGATATAAAGCATGAATGAAAGATGTACAATCAAAGATCTCCTTCCTATTACTAATGGATATTTTATTGAAGCCTCACGTGATGCGCTTGCGCGAAAACAACCGGTCCCTTTATCAACACTGATATTAAAGTTATTTGTCTGTGTCGCATGCAAAATGTATATATACATCCGTATAAATGTATTTTCAAACTTCAAATTAAATTAAATTATATACTTATATACTTATATTATCTTTATTATCAGAGCGTGCTACGTGCATATAGTGTAAATAATATAATTATGCAAATAGTTATTGCAGTTTATGTTTTATATTTTTCTCTTGATATTATATATTTTGTTATATTGTATTTGCAGTTTTAAATGTTAAAAAATATTTTGCTTCATATTAATTTATATTCGCATTTGTAACAATGAAAATGTACGTAGGCACATACGTATATATATGCTACTTTTGTTATATATATGCATTTATGCTTTATATCGTGTAATACGTTGCGTATTATATAATTAAGATTAATCCATTTTTATGTTTTAATATAAAAATATACGCAGAAGAGGCAGTTATTGAGTGTGACGCGACTAAAGAAATAACGCAACACTACTTCTAGCGCGGCACCTATAGTGCGAGATTACAGTTTCGTTTTGCTAATAATTGAGAATGATGGAACCCATATGTTATTATATATGGGTGGATTCGGCTTTTAATGCTCTTTAATTTTTGTCTTTACCAAATTTTTAAAATGTTGAAAAAAAGGGGTGGAGGGTGGGATAAATTAAAAAATTTGATATTTTTAAAAAATATAAATGTACTGTTGTAAAGAGTATAAAATGCCATAAAACTTTCGTATAGAACATTTTTTTATAAACCTTATATTTTCAAAGATATTCGTAAAAAACAAAAAAATGCGTTATTTTCGAGGGGTGGTTTCAACCCCTAAATGTCGAGATACGCAGATAAAAAAAAATATGGGTCTAATATTTTCTTATGTTCTACAACATATCCGAAGCTCATTAAAATCGGTGAGGGACAGTTCTGTCCGTTCCCTTGTCAGAGACACCGAACGATCGGTATGCGACCCGTCGACGTAACCTCCGTTGTGGCCGAAAGACTATTGACTACGGTGTACAGCACTATAAAAATTGCAGGCTCGGCGAAATTTAAAGTGGGCAATTCGGTACGCGTGAGCAAGTACAAAACGGTCTTTGAAAAGGGTTACACGCCAAATTGGACAACCGAGGTGTTTAAAATTCTTAAAGTACAGCATATCAATCCCGTGACTTATCTACTCGAGGACTATCGAGGAAAATCTATAGCAGGAGCGTTCTACGAGCATGAGTTGCATCGCGCGACTCACCCTGACGTATATCTTGTAGAGAAAATATTGCGCAGGAAGGGAGATAAGGTCTATGTAAAGTGGCTGGGGTTCAATGGATCGCACAATTCATGGATTGACAAGAAAAATGTAATTTGATACAAAAAGTTTTTTTTATTATAAACATATGAAAGTACAATGCAACTATATAAAAATACAATGTAACCATACGAAAATAAAATACATTTTTATAGCACACACACAAACACACATGAAGCTTGTTTATTATTCTTCCATCATAAATCCTTAATACATGTAAAAAATCTTAATTCTTACGAGTTTTAGACATATAAAATACGTATGAAAATGCAAATTATGAAATACAAATTACAAAATATAAAAAATTTACAAAACTACATAAAACGTAAAATATAAAATGTAAAATAAATGTAAAAGGTAAATTATATGAAGCGCTAAATGTAAAATTATAAAATAAGTGTAAAATGTAAAATATGTAAAATGTAAATTATTAAATATATGAAATGTAAAATGTAAAATTAGTAAATATATGTAGAATATAAAATACATTAAATGTAAACTAGAAGATACATATAATACTCAATCAGAGTAGCGACTCTGCCTGCTTGCTCCAGGAGCTTACGTTCCTCTTGATCGAATTGTTCCATGTTTTTTCAACACCTTTTTAACACTTTTTAGCAATCAATTACTTCCGCGTTATTCAGAGCCATTTTTGAGAATTACTTCGATTCTTTGCGTCAAAGGTTTCACACTGACTGTAGCCCTATGCGCTTTCTAAGCAGTTATATTTTGTCTATATCCCTTGACCTGAACGTGAGGATATGATTTTTTATATGAATTTTTCGGTCAAGAGTAATATGTTAAAGCAGTTTACGTTCGAACCAGGTCTGATAAGAAAAACCGATAACAGTGTTGTACACATTTTTGTACTATGCACCTTAGGTAGACGTTTCTAAAAGTCGTAATTCAACGCTATATCTTTTTTTTACCTAAGCGCAGCTGAAATATCGGCGCGAAGAAATTGTTCATATTTATAAGCATTAATAATAATAAGAATAAACATCTTAATAAAATATGTGAGATGATAAAACATACATATATATGTCACACATGTTTGATGCATACCGGATACTATCGCAATGAATGGGGAGTGAGAGCGCACGAGAGAGAAAAAAGGTTACAGATATCAGCCTTCTACCCATAACAAATATATTCTATTGTTATCTCACAAAAACAGTTTTTCCCCATAAAACCGGAATTTCAAAAAGTGATGATATCATTCAGACCCTTACCCCTCCCCGCGTGATGTCATACCCCCGCCGCGCCACGCAACGTTACCCCGCGCCCCGCATTCCCCTCGGAGCTCCCTATCCAGAACTCTCCTCTCTATACTACTACTGTGCTCTTCGTCTTTGTCTAACGCGAGCATTTTATCAGTCGTCTCCGTAATGTGAACCTCTAGTTTCACGTTGCGGCTCAACGCAATGGCGTTTGCGTTTGCGCGTCCGGCCTTATGTACGATTTCGTAATCGTATTCTTCCAATTTTAAACGCCACCAGATTAATCTCGATCCAGGGTCGTTTACACTGAATTGGCTTTTCGTAAGCGCTGTAGTACTTCCTTTAGATGTTTATTATGGTCTTCCAGACTTGAGCCATAAATAACTATATCATCTAAGTATACAAGGCATTTTAGTCCTTGCATTCCCGTGAGTACTGAGTTCATCAGCCTCTGGAATGTTGCAGGTGCATTTTTTAAACCAAATAGCATTCGATTAAATTCGTAATGTCCATATGGAGTGGAGAACGCTGTCTTTTGCTTATCACGTTCTGCCATGGGTATTTGGTGATACCCTGACGCTAAGTCTAGCGTAGTAAAATACTTGGCGTTTCCTAGTTAGTCCAAAATTTCTTCGATATTGGGCAATGGAAACGAGTCGCCGATCGTTAGATCGTTTAATTTTCGGAAGTCGATGACTATCCGTAGTCGCGGTTTTCCGCTTGAGTCAGCCTTTTTGGGAACCACTAATAAGGGTGCATTCCACTGACTCGTACTTGTTCTGATTATTCCATCCGTGAGCATCTACTTCATTTGATTATTTACTTCCTCCTTGTGCTTGGTGGGGAGGCGATACGGTCGTACGTTTACCGGTGCCGTGTCAGCGCGCGTGTTGATCTCGTGTTGCACGGCGGCCGTGCATGACAGGGGTTCCGCTCAAATGGAAGACGTCTTGATAATCTTCGCATAAGCGCAGGAAGATCTGCCGTTCCTCTGAGTTGAGGTGTTGCGTTCGTAACAATTGTCAAATCTGCTCCTTCCTAGGGAGGTGAGATTTGTTTTTCGGCTCGGCGACCACGGTGTAAACCTCGTGAGAATTTTTCTTGCTTAAATCCTCTACAGTAACGACCGGTGTGTTGAAATTTTTTGGTTTTACAAGGCATTTGCCAATGTAAACTCCTAAAGCTGGTTCTTGGGCCCGTACGACTCCAGCTTGTTTCGATTAGTCACGACCCTCACAATGTTTCGCTGTGAGGTTTTAACACGTTTTGTTGATTTGATTTGAAATTCAGAGTAACGTCTCTTATCGTTAGTTTTTTCTGATTATAATCGCAAGTTACTTGTTACTTTTGTAGGAAATCTAATCCTAGGATGCCATCATATTCTACTGGAAAATCATTCTTTACGACGTACATCGGATGCTTTATCTTATGCTTGCCTAGCTCTATGGTCGCCTGTATTTTTCCTATTGTGTAGACCTTGTGGCCTGTTATCCCGACGAGGGCTATTCTTTCATGGCGTATTTTGGTTTTGCCTTAAAAATTTTTAATTTTATCAACGAGAGTGTGGCTCCGGAATCGAATAACATGTCGATTTTTCCTGATTTGGTCTCTCGTATTGGAAGCGTGACTAAGTCAAGTCCGCTGTCTTTGTGTGCGTCTCGCTTTACATGCGTCGTAACTTGATACGCGGCGGCGGTGCCCGTCGTGCTCGAGTCATCGTCCGAGCTCTCGTCGCTACTTGCCGTATCGGCATGTTTTATCATTTTGACAGCCTTATTTGTATGTTTAGCGTCTTTCTTTTTTCTTTTTTGGCTTTGTTACCGGGCGATCCTCGTCTTTCTGTTGAGGTCGTCCATGCAGGGTCCAGCATTCATTTCGGCTGTGGCCCGTTTTCTTGCAGTAACTGCATTGTTGTACTGCTGTATTTACTCGTAGTCATCTTTCCGGTTGGAGTAATTTGAACCGATTGGCGTATCTGCTGCTTCGGCAGTCTCTTCCGTCGTGTTCGATTTTTCCGCACTTTCCGCAACGGATGGTCGGAGCATGGTTATTTCGTTGGGCATTTGGCATATCCCGCTTATAGCCGTTGAGACGCGTGCTTGCCCCTTTAACTTTTTCTTCCGCACTAGCTCCTGCGATTGCTTCTTGAAGCGTATTATATCGTTGGGCTCGAACTAATAGCTTTATTTCTTCGTGTAGCCCTATTTGGTAGTTGTAAAAGGCTTGTTCCTCGATGCTCTCAAGTATCGCCCGCTGTTCTATGGTATGGTTTTTACCTTTTTCCATGGATTCGTATAGCTCCATGGCCAAGTTGTCTACTCTTCGTCCAAATTCTTGGGCGATTTTGTTTGCCTTCTGTTTCAGGGAGTTAAATTCGAGCTGCAAATGGGCGGTGCTGTGCTTGCCCAGATATTCATTTTCTAATTCCCTTTTCAACTGGTCGTAGTTTTCTATATCGCGAGTGTGGAAATCCATCATCGCTTTGCCCTTGAATTTGGTACATAGTATCGCGTCGAGGAGTATGAATTCGTCCGACGGATGTATGTTTTTTATTGTATAGAAGCTTGCGTTCAAAAATTCTCGTACTCGTTCCCTCGAAATTCCATTAATTTCGGGGATCATATTTCGCGCTTCTTTCAAACTTAAATAGTAAGTATTGAACTTAAATAGTGAGTATTATCCCGTGCTGATGTCGTACATCTCGGGGTGAGCGCCCATATGACAGATCTAACGCGTGGTTAGTAGGTTGTCGCGTATTTCTAGCCATTTCTCGCGGCGGCGGCTGTGCTTCGTTTCGGTTTCCAAGCTGGAAATGAATCTCGCGAATTTTAAATAGCAGATCATGGAGCATCATATTCTCCATAGGGTGTATCGGTCGCCTATGAATTTGTGGCGCCGTCGGTGAACTTCCGCTTTGTTCACTCAAATTATTACGGAGCTCTTGTGCTTCCTCTTCGGGTTCTTCCCGGATTACGCGAGGCGACGCATGTGGTAGGGAGTGTGTCGACGGTCCCGATACGTCTGTCCGCGTTGGTGAACGTGTGTCCATATTGTCGTTATTTATTAGACTAAAGTCTGGTCTCTGTATCGGGAACGCGCGTTCAGTCGTGATATTTGGCGAATTTGCTCGACTATCTAAAAGTCAAAGCGCGTTATCAAATATTTCTTCTAACGCGTCTTGAACAACGCTAAGCGCTGTTTCAGTGTTTTGATCGGACATTTACGTTCGAGTTTAAACGCGCGTTCTGAGTTCGCGGTATCGTATGTCGCGTTGCGCCAGTATGTTTGCATTTGTCCTTTGAATTATGATAGCTATCCTAGCTATTTCTGTTACGGTAATCGCAGTTACCGGGGGTCAATCGGTATTTTGCTCTATTCGTGTTATAATTTTATGTCGTCCTACGCTTGTTTCGCGTTACAATGTAATGTTTGTCGGACTTACATAAGTACGATGAGCTGCATGGTGCGGCGATCAGCTGAGCCTTGTCGCGGTAGGTCTCGGCGTTGTCTCGAGTTTCACTTTTATCGCTGACGCGCTATGTACGCTCCGGCGTGGCTGGCTTCCTGGCCAGCTGATTGCTCGGTGACGCTTGGTTCCTCTTGGATCTTCCTGTTGGCAATGCAAATCCCACCGCTGTCACCATTGTTGTACCCCTCGTTGTGAGTACGATTGGGGATCGCTGCCAGAGATCTCGCGAGAAAGGTATTTGGTCACTTACACCTTTATTTGTCTTGAGCACTTTTATTGTATTATTCGTTTACAGTGGATAGATCGCGACTCCGCAAGGCAGAGTGTCGCGTCTATAAATTTGCTGTCCACGACCCCGCAAAGCAGAGTGTCGTGTGTTATCTTAGTTTGTCTACTTCGGATTGACCCGTTCCTCACCTTCTTTCGTTGGTTTATATATCCGATAAATCGGTAGATGGATCGAAAGAAGGGGAGAATTGCGTGAGGGCGTAAATCGATCAGTATTCCAAATTATTACTTAGACAGCAAGTGCTGTCCAAGGAGCATTGCGCTAATTGTCGAGCGGATTGCGCGAAACCTCGCGCGATGCTGACTGCTGCAGCTGACCGACTTACGTCATCGTGCTACTGACACCTTTTTTTATCGTTATGAGTGTGTCACTCATAACATAATTAATATAAAACAAATGTTTAATAATTATTAAATAAATATTATTTGTACAATAAACGCTAATAATGTAAAAATAATTAAAAATGAATATTTAAAAACCGTTTAAAAAATATTATGTGCTCATTGCATATTGTGAGCTACGTTACTCTGTGATTCAACTTTATACTGGTGTCGATGAGATGCTGTGTGATATAGAATTGTGTATTAGTTAAATGTTGCTGTAACTGTTAAGTAATTTTATTATATAAATTATAATTTATTATAAAAAATTTATTGTATAAATAGATGTATTAAACATTTAATTGAGCTACGTTACTCTCTGATCAAGAGGCACGGTAGTGCCTCGCGCCAAGTGTACGCGCAGCGAGACAGCGTGCTTCTTTTACGCGAGACGTCGTTTGCGAGAAGACCGTAATTATCGGATCTCAATAATGACTGAATCGATGGATTTCTCAATAGGGTTAATAGATAACTCGTACCCAATTTATGTAATAAAAGTTTTTTTAATTTTCTGCTATGTGACTTACGAGCGGAGATATTGCGATTAAAATTTTTCGCCCAAGAATAAATTTGATTAAGGAACGTCGTAGTCGTTATTATTATTATCGTCGTCGTCCAGCTAAGTGGTGAGGATTTGTACTTTTACTTTTTTTGCCATCAGATGGCTGTATGATCAGATGTTCAAACCTTGTACCATATATATCTCGAGAACGGTTAGAGATATGATCTTAAGATAAGCACTAGGATTATCAGAAATCTTCGAATTAATTAATTAATTAATTAATTAAACCTAATATTATGTATATCTCGAGAACGGTTGGAGATACGAACTTGGGATAAGCATTAGTATTATCAGAGTTCTTTGAATTAATTAATTAATTAATTAATTAATCAATTAATTAATTAATTAAACCTTGTAACGTGTATATCTCGAGAACGGTTGGAGATACAAACTTGGGATAAGCATTAGTATTATCAGATGTTTTTGGATTAATTAATTAATTAAAATTTAATTAATTATTAATTAATTAATTAAATTTTAAAACATGCAAATCTCGAGAACGGTTGGAGATGCGAATTTGGGATAAGCAATGGTATTTGTTCAATTCTATGTGAATAGTAATAAGGAATATCTCGGCAAACGATCAACAACGATCAGACACAATGAATTATAACTGTTCGAGACTATAACAATTATTGAAGAGTTTTAACCTCTCCCCTTTTATCGGTTCTGTTTTATCCCCGAGTAGTGAGAGCTCCTGACAGCCATCGAGCTCCTGGTAGTTCATTTCTTCGATGCACCGAGTCGCGCGGCGCTGTCACTAGCTCCTCACGCGCGCGATTTTCGTTTGCTCTCATCACCGGTAACTATGCAAATAAACATACCCAAAAAAGGGCACGTCCGAATCCATGCCCAAATAAGTCTCGATATCGGTTCCCTACCGCCCCTTTTCTCGCCGCCGATCGTAATTGTTTTATGATGCCTAATTCTTCAGTCTCTCGCAGCCCGGCACCTAAATCAGATCGTCCAGCAGATCTCTCCCGTCTTCCGCCGATCCTAGCTGCGGGGATTCACTTCCGCCTTTCCCTATCATTCGCGCCGTGATAGTACGATTGAGTTATTAATTCATCCGATCTTGCCAAGCATTTCTTAATTTTCATAACCGCGTGAATGTTGTGAGTGTTACGTCCGTGCACAGGTGACCGTATCTTTCCCGCGAACGTCCTCTGCCTCGCGTACAAGATCTCCGTCGGATCGCGCGCAAGATCTCCGGATTCGCGAGGGCCTCGATCTCGTGGCTCTGCAATATTTCCGCGTCGATTAGGCAGCACAATATCAGGACGTATCAAGATATCCGACACATTGTAAAAGATACGGTTCGCCCCTCGCTTCGAGCGTTCGGTTTTGAATAAATAATTCAGTGTGAGTGACATCAACGCCTCCTCTTTATTCCTATCACCTCCCGTAAACCTCCCGCATTCCTGACCACTCACTTCGCGTCTCTATCGGGACGGATCCCGGCAATTCTCCCCGTGCGATCGCGTTTACCCTACGCACGCGCGAACAATAACGTTAACTTAAAATAACAAGAATTTATTTACTTAATATTCAAATCAACATTTAAAAACGCAATATTAACTTAATAATAACGGCGTTTAAAATCCGTAAGTTAACATCTTTACTAATCAAAACTAATCCAGTCTGATATAATTATACATTTAAAAACAAAACTTGTTTGCGATGACTCGCCTCTCAGATCTCGCTGAAATTAAATAATTGAAAATCTGCCGTTTAGTAATGAAAGGTTATCGAGCATGGATGTCCAGCAAATCTTTCCGAAGCGAGACAGCAAGTTAAAGCTTCGAACAAGAAATCGCTCTGATTTGCGGACGCAACGTTATCTATAATGTTATGTAACACGAGAGTAGCTGTAGAATAGCGCAAATTATAATTTTCGAGAGTTCAGCGAATCCGTCCCTTTGGCGAGAGTAAGACAGTTAGTGCCAAGGACGAGAATAACCCCGGATTCGCTGACTTTTGTGATTTACTATGAGTTTCGTCAGTTTTCGAATATGACCGAGTTTACCGGCGTACTGGCCGTTCCGGATTACGGAATGAGTTTGACGGGCATCGAAGGATTTTGTTCGGTTGTTAGGCGGGTCTTTTAGGAGATTTAGACTGCAGAATCGAAGGATTCAGAACGATGCTCGGTCGACTGGTAGGCGCTCCGGTCAGGAAACTTCGACTCAGCTGCAAAGGATTCAGGTTTGATCTCGCTCAGAAGTGGTAAGGATGGATGATCGGGCCGCCAAGGAATCTCACACAGGAATGGTAAGGTTGGATGATCGGGCCTCCAAAGAATCTCGTGACGATCCGAAGCGTCTCTTGAAGCAAAAGGAAAGCAGGAAGGGAAAACAACTCGTTGCTAAGCTTGTACAGCGAGCGTAATTGTAGCAGTAGTCGAAACAGGCGAGCCGCCAAGGCAGTGACGCTTCAACGCGCCGAAGTCGCCCTCCGCTACTCGCGCGATTCGATACGACGAGGAGCAGAGACGCTTCCTCTTTTCAAACAGTATTATCGGAACACTTTAGAGACTTTATGCTTATCTAGAATTAATTAATTAATTAATTAATTAATTAATTAAACCTTGTAGCATGTGTATCTCGTGAACGGTTAGAGATACGAATTCGGGATAAGCACTAGTATTATCAGATTCCTTTAAATAAATGAATGAATAATTGAATAAATGAGTTAATTAATTAATTATGTATGGGCAATTTTTATGTGACAGAATATTTTATCGCGTAATTTAGTTTGTTAAAAACCTAATATTATAAGCAATAAAGTAAACTTGAGAAAATGTTAATTTTCATATTGTCGCAACAAAAAAAACCAAAGTTATATACATACACATATGCAAGCGGATAAAAATATTTAGACATACTGACTATATACTATTGCAGAGTATCTTTTTCAATGTAAAAGCATGTGAAAAACAGATATACTCCGAATAATATATAGTTAGTAAGTTTATGCTTCGTTTATATATGTGTATTAGACCTTATACGCATCGCATTATTTATAAAAATAATTGATAATCAATGAAATAAACATGTAAATATTACAAATAAAGAATAAAACCAATATAACTTTGTTTTGTTATTTTAATTAAATCTGAGTTTTGATCTTTAATTAGATATAGACTTTAAAATTGTCTTAAAGACCTTTATATATATTATAAAAAGAAAAGATATCTGGTACTACAAAATGAGTGAAATCCCAACAAAATTACTTTTTTTAAAAAAGGTATAAAAAAGCGCCAAGTATACGCGCGCATAAAACGCCCTCAAAAATCTATTTTTGTACAAAATAATTTTTATTTGGCATTACAAATGTGCACTACAAAGGAAATTTTAGTAAAATTGTTTTTTCCCCCAAAAAGAACAAAAAGTTCATTTTTTCTACAAAAATTATGATATAAAGAAAATGCGCCAGCTACGAAAATGGATGTTCATACGAACTAAAACATCCACTTTTACAAATAATTATTTGTTTAAATATTACAAATAAATATTTTAATACAAATTTTATTACAAAAACTTGGCGCCGCTAAACCGAATAATTTGCCAGCTCTCTTTTTTTTCTTTTCCCTCTTTCTCCTCCCCGGCGTCTCCTGCTCCGAGTTTCGAACATCCGTTCCGTCTCCCTCCGCAGCGGCAGAAGCGTGAGATCGAGTCATCACAGGAGAACGGTGGATGGATATCCTTCGAATTCTCTGTTCTCTCGTTCTTTTACTCCGCGCACTTTCTGTCTCTCAAACTCGCGCGCGCTTCACAGGATCCGACGAACGGATCCCGGACAAGCCCCCAAAAATGTAACGTGCGCGCCGCGGAAATGAAAGACACTTTTGAACTTAAAAATCAAGCAGCTTTATTAACGCGTCCGACAAGGCTCGAGACCGAGATTAGATTCGTTGTTGACAAACGTTGCCAAGAGCGTGACAATTGACAACGCTCTCGGTAAAATCAATGTATCGATCGGCTTCGGAACAGCTGAGTCGCAGTCGCGGAGTATACCGGGCGACGGTCGTAACAATATTTATATTTTTATTCATGTTTTATAATAAAATAATAATACAATAATAATAATAAAATTATAATACAATTATAATAAAATATAAGAAATATTTGTGTTTACAATATTAACATAATTGAAATTTATTGAAAGCAATAAGTTTAGACACAAGTTTTTTTTACTGTTTTTTAAAAAAATATTTATGTTATATTTATCGTTACTAAATAAAATAATAAAATTGACGGTTAAATCAACGGTGGCCCAGCGTCTGTTTGAAGGTAACCCTCCACGGCGGCGACCTGGCGACTGCTTGAAAGTGATACTAGACTGTTTTCTGAAAAAAGAAAAATAGAATTTTTTTTTATTTGCAGCATTTAACAGAAGATATGTATTAGCGCTAATTAATTTAAATATACATACCTCGAATTATTTATTGAGTGCATACGGGGCACATGTTGCACGGGAATATTTGGTATAGTGAAATCTGACAATTGGTGCAAATCCGATGGTTTATAAAGCCGAGGTATTCCGTTTTATGCTCCCTGGTTGCTGTTAGGGATCCAAAGTCGGTATCCGACATTTGTATTGTATATTCTGTACATACTGTTCACGGGGAAAAATAAAAATAAACGACGCACAATTTTCTACGATGATGCAGCGATCAAAGTTTCCCATATGAAAATGTTTTTTCTATATTATCAGTCTCAGCCTCGCTTTGATCACTTTTATAGTCTGAATCGTCAGGTAACGTTTCACCATCATCGTCGGCATTGTCGTCGAAATCGTCGTCGACATCGTCGTCATCGAAATCGTCGTCGTCGACATTGTCGTCGATATCGTCGTTGCCTTTGTTATTATGTGTTGCTGCCATTAATCGATCAATTTCAATTGCAGTTTCTTGAAAAACTTGATCGACAATGTCCATGAGTTCCTCATTTATTTCAAAAATGTTGTCAGCCGTTTCACTGCACTACTTGTTGCACTGCTTATACAGAACACGTTTTCTCGTAGACTGATTCTGCATTTTCATCTGCAACTTTCCTATATATGTCTTAGATTCCATAAGGTGCTATGGGAAAAAGAATTGACGTTTATGAGACGTTAAAGTTTTCTTTGGGTGAAAAATATTAGAAAAGCAACAGTTGCGAAATCAGTTTCCTAATGAAGATCGTTGATATTTATCTAGAATGGTTTCGTAACGAGACTCCTTGGTGACAAGTATCTAGAGCAGGTTTTATTGCGATCCCCTCAAAAATACGGGTTCAAATATATTCATTGGTTCGGCAATAAAACTCATGGTTTCGGCAATAAACCCTACCCTAGATACTTGTCACTGAGGTTGTAACGGACCACGCCCCGACAGGCCAACACCGACCGCGCGACCCGATCGACCAGCCGCCGGGCCGATAGAAAGGGCAGCGTGTCCGCCAAAGATCTCCACACCGCCGAAATGAATGCTGTCGAGGGCGGTAAGACCGCCTCGGCAGCAGCAAGATCACTTCTCGTTATCCTCTCCGACCCGAATCCGACAAGAAGACGAGACCCTGCGAGCAGGAAATAACGGTGGAGTGTTCTCCGTCATTGCCGAAAGTTCTCGGCCAGGCTCGATTCCGCATCCTCTCATCGGGTAGCAAGTCGAGGGTTCTCCGCCTTCACCGAGAGCTCTCGGTCGCTACGCCGACTCAATCCCATCTCCAAGGAGCTCGGTAAAAAACACGGAGTGTTCTCCGTCTCCATCCAAGCGGAGCCGTCGCCTCTCCTGGAAACCTATCGATAATACGCGGAAGACTTGCCGGAATTCCAAGAAACGTGTTGCGCCGTCAAGTAAACACTCCGCGAGGCTTCGAGCTCCGTGCTCGAGGCGATCACCGCCCGCCTCACCGCGCACCATCACCATCCGCCTAGCCGAAACAGCTGATCCGGTAGAGCGAGCGATCGCGAAAAGCACCGACGCACACATGTATATACCGTTGTTGTAAATAACGCGAAATAATTTATACGTAACATTTTTTAATATAGTTTTCTGTCACCGAAACGTCACATTTGCTGTCTCTGAAACCTTTTTCGCCCTAGATCCCTTCCGATGAGCTAGGCCGTGCGAAAAACGGTCATTACAAGGTGTCTCATTAGGAAGCAATTTTAGACAAATATCGATATGAGATCTTTATGGGGAAGCGACGACGATCGATGCCAAATTTCATGCTTTTTAACCAATGAGAAGCACGCATTGTGGAAACGTGTTACGTGTCGATCAATTTTATCGGAGACCAAATGGCATACTTTTACGTCCCAACGTTTTAAATCGGCGCTAAAAACTAATGCTGCTAGTAAATAAGTATGTCACGATAATTGCTGGTGCAGTCTTTTTAAGATTATGTTAGTGTAAACAAGAGAATGAATATATGGCGAAAGCATCCCTTAGAACAAAGGATCGAGAGTCACAGTCGAGAGTAGAACAGTCGCGGTTAGTCAGTCAGAGGGTGCGTGTGCTAAAACGAAATCAACGTGGATCATTCAACGATTATGTGTATTTATAATATGAAAAACTTCGAGCAAGTGGAACGCGAACTCTTGGAACAAGCTGACAAAATCGATACATTGGGCAAATTTTTTTCGTGGTTGCAACGATGCGATGAATGCATCGAACAGCTCGAGAAACGTAATCGTACCAAGCGTCCTCGGCTTGCCGTTGGACAGAGATAATCTTTGGTGGCAAGAATTGCTCAACTCACGGGTAAAAAAAACGTTTTATGCACGTCGGCGATAATTACACAAGCACTAGTGATAACACAAGACTTAAGTGACGTGAAATAGATACTGCATTCGAGAGTCGCATTCTGACAGGTGCGATGAATAACGTGCGTCACATTGAACCTCAATCGTCAATTTTTAGAAGATGCCAAAGACATTGTGCTCGAGCGAGTGCGGGAGGCAATAGACATGCATGACAGTGTAAAAGTAAACACAGCATGCAATGGTGAATTTGTAGCGGGTGAAAAACATGACAATAAAAGTATAAATACAAAAAATTACGAACTTTTTCAAACATCGGACTTAAACGAATGGTACGAGCGGCACGTTATCGAGCCCACGTTGGCGTCGCTCGAAGAGTTTCAAGAACGTGATAGCGGATGGGCGCTATCGCGAATCTTAAATCTGACTGTTAAGATAAATAAATATAACCCTATGCACGCGGGATGTTACATTCAACTACCGGAGGATATTATGCTGAAGAGAGCGGTGATCAACATGAAATCGACTGACAATGCATGCTTTGCGTGGTTGGTGGTCGCTGCTCTGTATCCCGTAGAGAAACATAGTGAAAGAGTGACATACCCACATTACAGTGCGATTATGAATTTCAAAGATATGAAATTTTCGATTGCACTTGAAAGACATTGGAAAATTTGAGAGACTGAACAATGTGTCAGTCAACGTTTATAGGATCAAAAAAGATAGTCTCGTGAGTTTACAATTGAGCAAAAAGGAGCACAAAAAATACATTTGCGATCGGTAAGTAATAATTCTTGTATAAAATGTGTTTATAAATTTTTATTTAAAACATAAAATAAAAGCTTGTTTGAATTTTACAGGTGTTTACACAATTTTAGTTCTGAGAAAAAGTTGGATGCCCACGGCATAGATTGCATAGCGTTGAATAATTGTGCTATAATATTACCTAACGAGGACGAGAAGTGCTTCCGGTTCGAGAATTACAACAATATGGGACGACTTCTCTTCGCCGTCTACACTGATTTGGAGTGCGTACTGCGGAAAACAGAATCGGATACAGGCAACGCGTCATACACGTACCAGCATCACCAGGTATTCAGCATTGGATATTACATGCGATGTTCGTACGATACGTCGTTATCCATGTATCGATTTCGCCGCAGTAATGATTGTGTCGCATGGTTCGTTGAACAACTAATAGAATTGGCTCATAGTGTAAAAAACATATTATCTGCTAATGTCCCCATGGCAGATTTAACGTGAGACGAGTGGGATGCATACCGTAGCGCGACGCATTGTTACATTTGCGAAGAACCGTTCGCGCCAGATGATAGACAAGTACGCGATTGTTGCCACATAACCGGTAGATATCGAGATCCCGCGCATTCAAATTGTAATCTAAATTACAAAAATTCGTTTTACATTCCAATAATATTTTATAATTTATCCGGCTATGATGCGCATTTTATTATTAAAGATATAGCCGCAGCGTTTAAAAGGGAAATAGACTTGCTTTCCATCACAAAAGAAAAATACATTTCGTTTACTAAATATGTTAAAAGTACAGAAGAATACAAAAATGATCGGAGAAAATGCATACAATTACGTTTTATCGATTCATACAAATTCCTTAATACAAGTCTCGATAAATTAGCATCGTTTTTATATCAATAAGGACAGAATTTAAATTTTACAATCTGAATTTAAAGACATATCAGCTGAAAAATTTAATTTATTAACACGAAAGGGAGTATTCCCAAATACGTTGACTGCGTTGAAAAGTTGGAGGAAACTAGTTTACCGTCACGCGAATCATTTTATAGTTCTCTAACCGGTAACACGGTATCTGAGAACGATTACTCTCACGCTATTAACGTATAACAACGGTTCTCCGTTCAAACGCTAGATGAATATAGCGACATGTATCTCAAAATTGATGTTTTTTTGTTAGCCGACATTTTTGAAAATTTTCGCGATAAATGTATGGAAAGTTATGGACTCGATCCCGCGCATTATTACATTCTTCCCGGATACACGTGGGATGCTATGTTAAAATACACGAAAATTACTTTTGAATTGCTTACAGACATTGATATGGTCATGTTTATCGAACGCGGTATACGCGGTGGCCTTAGTCAATGTTCTGATAGATACGCACAGGCTAACAACAAGTATATGCAGTCGTGTGATCCATTAAAACCATCATTATACATAATATACTTCGATGTGAACAATTTATACGGATGGGCAATGTATCAACCGCTACCGTATGGAGATTTTCGATGGGTCAACGACGTGTCCAATTTTGATGTATTATCAATCGCGCTCGATTCACCAACAGGCTATATCCTCGAGGTCGACCTTAAGTATCCATAACATCTTCACGACGGGCACACCGATTTTCCCTTCTGCACCACGCCTGATAAGCCGCCCGGTATGCGTCAGGAAAAACTTCTCGCGACGCTTTACAATAAAAAGCCTTACGTCATCCATTATCGTAACTTGCAGCAGTGCATGCGCCACGGTCTTCGCGTAAAGCAGATACACCGCATATTACAATTTGTGCAATCTCCATGGCTCTGTAAATACATAGAACTGAACACAGTTCTGAACCCTCGCAAAAAATAATTTTGAAAAAAATTTATATAAACTAATGAATAATGCATTATTTGGCAAAACCATGGAGAATGTGCGCAATCGCGTCAATGTAAAATTGCTAACAAAGTGGAAGGGTAGATATGGTGCGGAGGCAATGATCGCTAAACCAAATTTTCATAGTCGTAGTATTTTTGCGGAAAATCTTATTGCTATTGAATTGCGTAATCTCGAGGTGAAATTCTATAAGCCTATTTACGTGAGCATGTGCATACTCAATATTTCTAAAACATGTTTATATGAATTTCACTACGAGTACATGATGCCTTTGTATCGTGACAAATCTAGAGTTACTGTATACTGACACGGCATCCCTCTTAGTGACAAAAAAGTGCCGGGTCTGATGAAGGATGAGAATAATGGCATTATTATGCTCGAATTCATGGAACTCAGGGCGAAAATGTATGCGTTAAAGGTGGATGGAAAAAAGGACACAAAAAAGGCTAAAAAGCAATGTTGTGATACGAACTATATCCTTCGATGATTACACGCGCCGTCTCAAAGAGATCGAGTTGACACGTAGCCAGTCATGTATAAGATCTAAACTATACCAAGTATATACGGTGTCGGAAGCGAAAATTGCTCTGAATCTTTACGACGATAAACGGTATCTTGTACCGGATTCAACCAATACATTACCGTGGGGACATTATCATTATATACAAACAAGATACCATTATAAATACGTTTTTCTTTTTTACGTTTTTTGTACTTGTTATATTATATATTTCACATTACATATATTTTTTTTAATTGTACATTTTGCGTTTCACGTATTTTATAGATTACATTTTATGTATTTTAAATTTTACGCGTATTTTATAATTTTTTATTTTACGCTTCATGTTATATATATCTATTTTACACATAATTTACATTTTATATTTTATGCGTGCTATATTTTTATATTAAAAAACCTGTGCGAATTAATATTTAAAGAATGTATTATTAATAATAATGTAATGGAAGGATAATAAAGATGCTTCATGTATGTCATACAAATTTCTTTATACATTGTATATATTGTATTTTTATACGTTTACAATAAAAAATTTTTTGAACGCATCATATTACATTGTTTTTGTGTATCCAAGAATTGTGTGATCCATCAAATCCCAGCCACTTTACGTAGACATTATCAGTAGTAGGGCTATGAGAGTTCTAACTCAAACAATAGAATGGGGGAAAGGGGGAAGGGGGTGGGAGTAATTACCTGTCACATAAATTTCAAAATTCTTTTGTTCTTATTGTTCTTTATAACAATTGACCCTGTCATAAGTTTCAAAATTTCTTTTGTTTATTGTTCTTTATAACAAATGACCCTGTCATAAATTTCAAAATTCCTTTGTTTCCCTATAACAAATGACCCTGTCATAAATTTTCTTTGTTTATTGTTTCCCTATAACAAGTAACCCTGTCATAAATTTCAAAATTCCTTTGTTTCCCTATAACAAATGACCCTCATAAATTTCCTTTGTTTATTGTTTCCCTATAACAAATGACCCTGTCATAAATTTTCTTTGTTTATTGTTTTCCTATAACAAATGATCCTGTCATAAATTTCAAAATTCTTTTGTTTAATGTTTTTCTAAGAAATGAGAAACTTGTCTCAATATGTTTTCGAAAGTCCTTTGTGCTCAGGGGTCGCCGCTGCCGCTCAGGTACATAGATAAAGAGACTTTATTATTATTTCATATATATATATAATGTAATTTTTATTTGATTATTTATAATTTGAGTTAGATTATATATTTATATGCACTCTAATTTAAATTATAAATAATTAAATAATAAAAATTATATTACGTATATTCCACCTCAGTTAAAGTTTGCTCTCTCTCTCCCACTAAACTAATCGTACAAGCAGTGCCCTTATCTTGGTTGCCAACGAGCGCCGATATCAGGCTGCCAGATTTTATAAACTTTAAAAATATTAAAAAAATAAAAAATATAACATTCGGATACTGTAGTCTGCGTTTAATATTATAACTAAAAATTTTTTTCAATTAAACGTCTCGCAACATGTTAAACCTCAGCTTTTCCTTTTTCTAAAATTCTTTTCAAAAGTCACGTGACTTTTCAATAGTCACGTGACTTTTCAATAGTCACGTGACTTTACAAATAGCATAAGTATATAGGTGAGACTCTTAGAGCATCCCTTAGACGTTTTCAAGTCTGTTTTTGAGTAAGTTTGCCCGAAAGTTTGTGTGTATACTAAATTTTGTCAAGTGCGATTTATTAAACAATTCAGTTTTCCGAAAAAATGGAAAATTTCGAACTAGTGGAACGCGAACTTTTAGAACAAGCAAACAGAGGTACTACATTGGGTGAGCCGTATCTTAACCGGTGCAGTGATTAACGTGCGTCACATCGAATTTCGTCATTTTTTAAAAGATGCCACAGACATTGTGCTCGAGCGGGAGGCAATAGACAAACACGGTAGTGTAAAAGTGAACACCGCGTTCAATGGTGAATTTGTAGCAGGAGATAAATATGCCAACACACACACACACAAGAGTGTGAATACAAAAAATTATGGACTTTTTCAATTATCAGATTTAAATGAATGGTATGAGCTGTACGTTATCGAGCCTTGCGACGTTGCTTTCCCCCGGGAACGCCAGGTCCGAGGGGGCTACGCCCAATTAAACGGGAATCTCTGTATAGACGGTAACGAGTAACGCCTTCTTAGTTGGGTGCGATAGTTTACGAGAACGGTATCTTCAATATTCCTCGAGAATGCTCTCGATACGGTATCGGTAACTTACATACGGTATCCCTCAATATCGATTGAGATTGCTCTCAAAGCGATAACGGTAACCCCCATACGGTATCCCCCAAATATCGGGCGAGATTGCTCTCGACATGATAGCGGTAACGTGCAGAAACGGTAACTTCCCAATACTCTAAATTTTTGGGCGCCAGGCGCGACTTCTCGCGCCACACAATAATTAACGATAATGCGGTAACCAACTAGAAAGCGTTACAAGTGCCGGTAGCTCTTTTATTCTAGACGGTAGAGTGGCGTGGTTCTTATTGAGACGGAGATGTCGGATCGAAGCAGGTCGTAGAAAGATTCGGTACTCAACTTGTTAAACAATTAACGAATTATGTTGTATTTCTGTAGTGATAGTTAGAACAGTAACAATGCAACAATGAGCTTTATTCAAAGAGTCTTCACACTTAATTTACGGATATAACTTTGATAGAGACGGAAACGAATTATAGACACAAAAATGCGGAAACTATAGAATTGATAATACGAGGCGGGAGGCCGGCGAACAGAGACAATATTACTAATTGCGGAAACAATTCGCGGTAACAATGATTCTAATATAACTATGACTGTTGGCACCGGCGTAGTCCGAGAGGGACGTACTCACGTTATCAAATATTCGGGGCCGGTCGGTCCGAGCCCTCGTGCGGCCACAAAACTCTACTCTTTGCTTCGAGTTATTCTACACTAAAACAATAACACCAACGGTATCGGATTTCGGATGCCTGCTATCACAATTAAAAACGGTATCCGGTATCCGGTCCCGCACGAGGGTTGACCGCCTTATCCGAACCTTACATATCGATGGCTGCCGAGTGATGGCCTTACAAAGTGAACGGTGTCCTGGTCTTCGAAGTCCTTAGCGGTAACTATCGGTATCCTGGGGCTCGTCCTAGTCGACACGTATGCTGACACGGCTTGCCGAACAGTGAGGAGCCCCGGTCCCGCGCCGGCCGGCTCGAGCCGCCGCGCATGCGCGTACTTCGATTTTCGATCGATCCGCACGCCTCGAACCGTTCCGTGGTATCGCAAACTCGTTAAATCCTCTTCTATATCGTCCGATAGCAAGCTCATTGTCCTTGTCTATCACTAGAAATCCATAATCACGCTGCCAACAATCGCGACACAATGTACAAAAATCATCGTACGTCATATCGGTATTCACGTGATCGTTATATACATGCTTCAGATTGGTATTATCCTGCTTGAACAGGATCAGTAGGTTCGCGTTGTCACGTATAAGATGTTTAGGTATTCTAGCATACGTCTGACAGAGATAAAACTATCGACGTTTGAGTGTCTACCCATTGAAAAGTATTCTCTTAGCGTATCTTGCTTATCGCACGCCACGTCATCAGAGATGAAGATTGAGTTTGGACGCGCCTCGCTCGGAGGAATGACGTCACTGTTATTAGAGAATGTAAAGTAACCGATTTCATCGATCGATGTTAACAAATTCTCCAAGTATCGATATTTCGGCTGTTGCAACGATTTCGAGTACACGTACACGTTCTCGAAACGTATGCCGTGCGGTGGGATAGAACGCGAACACGATATTGTTTATTTTCAAAACAACGATCTCGCTAAACGACACGCGACGGACAAGGTACTCGCCACGAAAGCGTTAGGACGTGTAATCGCAAAAGATTTAGCTCTAAAAGAGAAAGCTGCTGCTGCTGCCGTTTGGACAGCTATAAAAGCTAAAACAAAGGTTGGCATGGGCATGAAAAAGACGACAATGAAGAAAAAGACAACGAAAAAGAAACGAGTACTTCCAACAGCGAAACAATCCACGACGAAACGAGAGCGGTATCATAAACCTGGATGATGTGACGGGTTCTGGTACTCATTGGGTAGCGTACGCAAAGAGAGACAATCACGTGATATATTTCGATAGTTTTAGTAATCTTCGGCCACCTTGTACGATATTTCGGAGACGATGTGACAAAGATAGAGTACAATCAAAGCATTTGTGGGCAATTGTGTTTGCAGTTTCTCCGAACGGTCGATGCGTATAAATTTAAAGCTCAACAGCATGCGAATTAACTCAGTATTCGTTGGACGGTTTTTCAATCACCTCGTTGACACTTACGCTAACCGGAAAGAGCAATGTCCTTACTATAACGTACATTACGTACTTTCCAATTATAGATTTAAGTGATGACAATTACGAGCTCGGTCTAATAAACTTTGAAACTTACAACACGATTCCGAACGTAAATGCTTCGAATGATAAGTTTTACTTTGACGAAGAAGATGTGGAAATTACGATTCCCGAGAGATCGTACGAACTGCAAGCCATAAACGAGTTTTTGAAACACAAAATGCTGAAACATCTGGAAAATGCAGCTAACAATGATAATGAAAAACATGACGATCACACGTCACACATATCGCACATATGTCGGTGACATCCCAATTGAAGACAACGATGTCGATAAAGATAGCGGTGAGAACGATTTCCCGATAGTACTTCGCGCGAATAACAATACGATGAGGAGCAAGATAATATGCGCCTATAAAATAAATTTTAGCAAGCCCAACAATATTGGATCGTTGCTAGGATTTTCTTCAGATTGTATATTAAAGCCGCGAAAATGGTACAAATCAGATTTAACAATTAACATTATCAACGTAAACATTATCCGCATAAAATGTAACCTCAAGCGCATACAGTAACGACAATCGCGTGCATACGATACACGAATTTTCTCCGAACGTGGCACCAGGATATAAGATCTCGGGAACACCGAGGCAGATCATTTATCTGCCGATCACCGCACGGAGAATTTCGGATTTGACGATACGCGTCGTCGATCAGCACGGACGATTGCTTAATTTTCGAGGAGAAGAAATCATCGTCAGATTGCACGTACGACGACTACGACGATAACGCTTGTGTAGACGCAGCGTGAGATGCTCGTGTTGAACGGGTATGTAAAAGATAACACATCATTTACAAAACCGACATTTAGTAGTAAATTTCAATCATCAAGAAAAGAAGTTTGCACCGAGAAGAAGAAACTTACCGCTTTGAATGTTGCGTTTCTTCAATCTTTGGGATTCGCAGTACAACAACGGACATCTTAAACATCGAAAATGAGCCGATCTTCGATGATCGCATCATCAAGATCGAGACTCACACGTACAATCCGTTTGCCAATACAACGTTTGATCACAGTGATGAGATAAGAATACTTATACATCAGGATTTATACACGTTACCGTCAAAAAGTTTTCTATACATTGAGGGACAACTTACAATAAAAACAACAGTTGCGGGATCTAATGTGACTTTGGGGAATAATTGCATCGCGTTTATATTTGATGAGATTCGATATGAACTTGACGGCGTAGAGATTGATCGCAACAGAAACATTGGAATAATCGACACGTTCAAGAATTATATAACCATGTCATCCAACAGAATCAAAATTGCGAATAATGCTGGTTGGGATCCGTGGCATCCTGCAAATGGATACTTTAATTTTTGTGTACCATTTAACGTGCTACTGGGATTTTGCGAAGATTACAAACGCGTGATGATTAATGCTTGTCACGAGTTGATCTTGATACGCGCGCGCAACGATAATAATTGTCTAGTCGCCGATCCAGCGCGGGAACCGAAAATTGAATTATCCAAAGTACAGTAGTGATGCGACGTCGCATTAAAAAAGATCGATTCTCATAATCGATTAATCACTATAAAAAAGAATTTGCGATTCGATTCATAGGGATAAAATGGATCGATTATGGCAGAATCGATTAAAGATCGGTTTTTTATCTGAAACCATGGCTGTGATCCACTTGACGCTACAAATGCTTCGAAGCGTTTGATTACCAATCAGAACAGAGAATTTTACTTTTACTAATTGACCAATCAAGGAATTTTTTAGAACGTTTGAAGCGTTAAATAGACCGCAGCCCTAGTGTGCGTGTGTGTGTGTGTGTGTTATGTGTGTATATATGTATATATATATATATATATATATATATATATATATATATATATATATATACACACACACATATATAATATATACGTCGAAATAAATTTTGTTAAAATAATAGGTAACTATAATAACAAATACAAACTAAATGTAATATTAAAATTTTTATAAAATACAATCAAGAATTAACCATAATCAAAGATTTTCGATAATAAAACAATCTAGTTGCAACACGCTATGAAACTTTTCATTGATAGACTTTTTAAACTTTTTCTATATTAGTAATATAAAAAACTTAAAAATATACCTATGGTTTACGTATTCTTTTTGATATACTATAGTTAACGTTTCCTAAATATACTTATAGTTTAGTTTACATTTTTTTGAAAATAAATATATGAGTAGTTATTAGTGGTCTAGTTCCAGTATCTTTCAGGTAGAGATCCTAGAAATATAACCTGCGACGCTCTTTTTCCTGCGATTCTATTTCTTTTCGCGCTAATAATATCACCGGTAGCACTAAACAAACGTTCAGATGGGACAGACGTTCCCACAACCACGAAGTATTTCATGGCGACTTCGTATACCTTTGGGTAAATATCTTTCAGTTTTTACCAAACTTTTTGTGGATCCTCGCTTCTGCTGACGACATTGGTATTAAGAAATTGTCGCAGTTCGATTGGTATGCTACCAGGCGCGTCAAAGTTTGTTGATGAAGATGCAATCAATTCATCGTGAACGTTCCACAAATCTTCTGTTTTCTTAGCAAGATTTGATGTACTTTCTACGATAGCAACAGTAGATTAAGTTTCATTCCGATTTTCTTTCATCAATTGACAGATCTTATTCATTGCTGTAGCAACAGCTAATGAGCTGCGGAAGTGCAGTTTCTTAAAGCGTGAGTCCAGTAAGGTGGATATAGCGAGAAAAGCGTTTTTTTCGACGTTTGAATCTTCGCCTTGAAATCTTCTGCAAAGTTCTCGTAAAATATTTCTGTGCAGACGTTCCGAAATGTCATGCTCAGTGTTGAGTTTTTTTAAAGTTCTTATTAGGCAATTAACAATGGGGATGATTTTATTGCACGTGACGTACGAATCGCCCGACATCTCTGTGGTAACGCGTTCGATTGGACGCAAAATGGCACAGGCGTCTTTCAAAATTTGTAGCTCGGCGCGTGTTGTCATCTCTGGAATATCGTCTTGCTTTTTTCGCGGAAGGCTAATCAATACGGTGCTCACGTGGTTCGCCAATTGAACGAATCTCTCGATCATATAAAAAAGCGAATTCCAACGTGTCTCGCATTTCTGCTTTAATTTTAAAACCAGTCCACCGTTTTCAAGATCCGATATCTGTAATTCCTTGAGTGCATCTGTTGCTTTGACACTACGTTTGAAGTATGTGGCAATAGATTTCACTTTCTTTACCACAATTTGTAATTCCGGTATTGCAGCAATTGAGTCTTGAACTACTAGATTTAGGGTGTGAGCGAAACATGGCATATGTCTTCGATGCCCAAACGTATCCCGCATCGCTTTCGTGATATTGGAAGCGTTGTCTGTAATTACAGCTACTACTGAATCGGTATTAATGTGCCACTCATCTAGTATCTCGCTTACAATTGTCGATATATATTCTGCGTTGTGACTTTCTTCGAGTTCTTTTATTCCAAGAGATAAGCATTCTAGTTGCGTAAGTTCAAAATTGATATAATGTACGGTGAGGCCAATATAACTCTAGGTATTAAATGGTTCTGTCCAGATGTCTGTAGTTAAGCAAAGATGATCGATCTTCGAAAGCATGGTCTTGATTTTCGAACTGAGTAGTTCTTTTTCGTACTTTTCGTCTATCCGTTTGTACGCGTATCAAATAGTAAATAACTAGTGAATGTGTTTAATCATTGGCTGATCAGCTTAAATTCACTATTTGATATGCGTACCAAGTGCTCGGTGTAAACTAGTAGAATAAAACGCAGATATTTATGATCTTGAGACTGTAAAGGTTATTACAATGTATTATATATATATATATAAAACATTATGCTAGTTATTTTACTAGTTTGAAGAAAAATGGCGGACGTGAGAATACTCACTTTTAGTGCCTCAGAATGGGCTTAATGCCCCGTCTACAATAAGTTGTTAGTCGTTGGTCGTAAGAAATCTAGCCAATCACAGTTGATCTTAGAGAAGAATAAGCGAATATGATTGATTAAATTTCTTACGATCAACAACTAACAACTTATTGTAGACCGGGCTTAAGAAACTGGTCAAAATTTGAAAATCAATTAAATCGTGAAAATCGAAAAAAATCGTGAAAAGAAAGATCGATTCACTAATAATTAACCATCTGAATGATCGATTAATAATCATGATTAATTAGTGAAAAAAGATCGATTCTCAAATAATCGAATCAGAATTGCGCATCACTAAAGTACAGTGGCAAATGCCGCATGTGCTGTTGAATAAGAGAAATAAACTGTCGATGCTGCTCTGGAAAGCAGGCAACCTCAGCATGGCTTTTCGCTCATGGGATCTGTATGAGTTTCCATTATTGCAACACACAACCAAACATTCGTGGGCTATCAAGACCACTACTCAGCTTGAGAAGCCGCGGTACGTCATCTTCGCTTTGCAAGCTGGTTGGAAGAACGTTATGATCGAGGACGCGAGTCGATTCGATGATTGCAAACTGATAAATGTAAAACTGTATCTGAACTTGGAATGTTATCCGTATGACGACATGAATCTGGATTTCGATAAAAACAGATGGTCAGTTCTGTATGATACACGCGTTTCTGTAAGGACTATTACGGGTATGATAATCTTGAGCCGAATCAATCTGTTGCGAATTTTCGACAAAAAGGTCCGTTTGTGATTATTGATTGCTCTCGACAAAACGAATCGGTCAAGAGCGCAACTGGAGATGTGCGCACAGAATTTGACTGTAAGGAGAATGCCCGCGAGCACCACCGCGTACTGTCTCATCATACACGATCGCGTAGTTCAGTACAATCCGTTGACCAACGTTGTGCGCAAAATTACCTAAGACGACGATGACGCCGCCGCTCTTTTCTCCAAAAAAATACATTTGAGATGATATAAGAATCTATAACGCATCGATGTGGACAGTCTTCTCAACGATAACAGTCATGTCTATACCAACATTCGTGGACTTGCAAGGTTTCCTCGTTGGGAGAAGCTTTGTCGTGAAGAAGTTTGCCTCTCTCAAAAATGGCGTCGAACTTTCTCACTATATTTTTTGCTGTTGTGAACAATGGAACAATCTCACCAAGGTAGAGAAACATCGGGCAAAGTGGTTGATTAATAATCATCACGGCATACAATGGGAGGATGGAATGATTCCATACAGCATGACTAGGAGTTTGATTACAACGGTAATAGATACAACGGCGGTCAAAGATGAAATTACTGTATACGTTAAGGGACGTGAGAAACGAGAATGGCTGCGGGATTTGCTTCTGGACGAAGCGATACATGAAGTCTATATTGAAAACATCAAGACACATTATGAAAACATTAAATCTCTAAACAAAATGGATGTTACACATCTTACATTGTCAGAAACATGTAAACAATTGCGCTTTACAAAATGTATTTAAACGATTTAATTGGTGGTCTAATAATAAAAATAAAATTAAAATATACAATCTTTATTTTATTTTTACCCATCATATTTCCATTTTTTCCCCTTATAATAAAATCTACATTTAATAAATTAAATTAATTTTATATATTAGTATATACAGGATGTTTGGTAAAGATTTATGTAATTTTTATAAGCAGCTCATTGTTTTTCCATTTTCGCAATAGTTAACGAGTTATAGACTTGTAAAATTTTCTGTATTAGCCCGGCCTACCGGCAAATGCAAGCACGCCGAGCGCCCGACCGCGGCGGTCGCCCCTCCCTAGCGCTTGAACCATGAGATTGCTAGGCGCGCGGGGGGAGTTGTTACAACAAGCGGCAATGGCTACGCACAATGTGTACGTGTACATACATGTGTACAAAAAAATATCAGTTCTAATGCTTAAAGAAGCAATTACTAAATTTATTTTTTTTTAATAAATAATGATTATTTTCAAAAATTCAAAAAATGTGTGTGTGTGTGTGTGTGTGTGTGTGATACATACACGAAAATGTTAAACATTATTTGTTTTGTGTAAAGTGAGATGTTTATTATCAATAGAATATTCTTTTCAACCATTAAAAATAAGATAATTATTAAAAAAGAATAGAATTAAAAATGAATAATTGATTTTCTTAAAACTAGAATCATATTTTTCTACGTGTGCGTGTATTGTATAGTAATCAGCATGAATAATAATAGTGATATAAAATCGCGAACTAAGGAATGATTATTCATTTTACTGTCACAAAGTGATTATTCTTTTCTCGCGTATGTACGTACATACACCACACACACACACACACACACACACACACACACACACACACACACACACACACACACACACACACACACACACACACACACACACACACACACACACACACACACACACACACACACACACACACACACACACACACACACACACCAAATACACACACACACACACACACCAAATACACACACATTACATACTAAATTTTCTTGAATTAAATAAATATTGTTTATAAGTTTTCAAACATTTAATAAATTCATATATTCGTAAATCTACACGGAGAAAATTTTAAAGTAAAATTATGTATGATTTATTATTTATGATAGTAACCACGAACTGTAAGAAGAAATTTCAGAGAATTATATCATATAAGTAGTGTAAATATTATCGTAATTTGATGAAGAACATAATAAAAATTTTCATAATTCCTCCTTAGCACGCGTTTACTACTTACCATAGTAATTTTTACCACAAAGTTTTTTCCGTGTATTATAAGTCTATCACAAGGATTAATTTTATTAAAAATATAAATATCCTCGTTATTTAATTTTTAATTAAGAATATAAAGTTAAAACAAACATTTTATTTGGTTGTTATTTCCATTTTAATCGATAAAATTTTCTAATGTTGTTTAAAGAAGGATAAATTTGTTTTTGAGTACATGATAATAGCTTCTTTTAAAATTTATGACAGTTTACGACATTTAAGACTATCACAAAAAAAATTTTTATTAAAAATAATTATTTATAAAAAAAAAATAAATTTAGTAATTGCTTCTTTAAGCATTAGAACTGATATTTTTTTGTACACATGTACACGTATACATTGTGTGTAGCCATTGCCGCTTGTTGTAACAACTCCCCCCGCGCGCCTAGCAATCTCAAGGTTCAAGCGCTAGGGAGGGGCGGCCGCCGCGGTCGGGCGCTCGGCGTGCTTGCATTTGCCGGTAGGCCGGGCTAATACAGAAAATTTTACAAGTCTATAACTCGTTAACTATTGTGAAAATGGAAAAACGATGAGGATTTTATGTTCAGCTTAATGCGCTCTACCTGCTTATAAAAATTGCATAAATCTTTACCAAACACCCTGTATAATTGGTAGGAAACGGGAATAATTCTTAAATAATTTTTTAACTTTTATACAAATACATATTTATTTATTAATTATGTAAAGCATCATTTACAATATTATTATAAGCATAAGTCACTAGTTCACAATTTATTAAACAAGTTTTATCATAACTTTTAAATAATAATTTTAGAGCATCACACTTATTAGTAATATAATTTTGACGTAAAAGATTTACAAAATGTTTTTATTTATCACTATAAGTATTTTGATATAATTGATTATACATAGATTCGATGCAGTGTTCAAGATTAAGTAAAAATAATATTGTTAATGGTTTCATGTATATACAGACATTACACAGTGTTAATTTTACGATACCTTTATCGTGTATATTTAGAATTTCTATTACTAAATCGCAAATAAAAAGTTTCGAAGATAGTATAGTTGCCCGTACAAATTCCTCAATATCCACACGTCTCTCGATAAATTTTTGCCATGTTATGTATGGCAAAATTATCTGGTTACCCTTATTGTCACCAAGCAATATTTCTACAAAAGGCTCATAACCCACGCTGATTCCCATTTCCAAGTACTTGTAAGATGTAGCCATAAGGGGAAATCTCCTTCTCAGGATGCGGGGTATATGGCGCGGCTGCGATTGTGTTCTGTAAAGAAAAAAAAATAATGCGAGTTAGAAATAAAATCCAAATAAATATGTAATAAATATGTAATAAAATTTGATTTCATTAAGAAATACTTACGGTTTATCACGAGCTTCGTTTTCTTGAATTGGAACGTAGTAGTTCATCTTCGGGAAGTAAGTTTTTTCAATCGATTCCAGCAGCCAACGTTGTCCTTTGTTGTCCGTCCGGTAATGAGCGACTGTAGTGAGGATGTTCGTAATAAGCGACTGATGTATGGCGATGTTCTTATACGGTGCGCCCCTCCATGTATTAATAGTGGAAGTAGTAGTGGGCATGGTGACTATGGTTGAGACTGTAACTATTGTTGTAACTGCGACTGTGACTACTGTTGTAAATGGTTTTAGTACGTGCAAATAGGACAAATGTTGCATGGAATCAAAATAAATACTGGTCTTCTGCAATAAGAGCAATATTTGCCGCTAATTGCAGAAACCGTGTTTGTTAGGTGTTGGTGTACGACAGACATTTTATTGGCATTCATGATCGCCACTCCGATCATATATTCGGCACATGTAATGTATGTGCCTGTACCATATGTTTCTTCAGTTTTATAAAAACAATATATTGCACAGTGTTTAGTTTCCATGTTTAGCGTTCGCAGATGTGCGATTGAGATGTCTTTTTCATGAGTTTCGTTGAAATCCTCACTACAGTCACTCATATACTGGCTGTCGTCAGACAGCACACTCTCGCGATCTTCTTCCTCCTCCGCCTCAAAATGGAGATCAGGAACATTTTCATCAAATTCAAGGACAATGTCCATGAAATTTTCATCATCCATTTCATGGTGTCGGCAACGTTGCGTTGATTGTTAGGAGTGAGTCCTAGATGTGCACAGTAATAAACGGACACAGCAGGCTGAGTGAAACGGACACAGACCAAATGCGCATGGATCAAATGCGCACAGACCAAATGCGCACAGTCGCAAACTCATGTGATGCAGAGAATGCTTTGCGCGCGCGCGCGCGCGCGCGCGCGCGCACACACACACACACACACACACACACACACACACACACACACACACACACACACACACCGGGGGTGCAAGGGGGGGCTTAGCCCCCCTCCCGCACCCGCCCCGTCGGTAGAGGTGCCCGAAAAGTCGCAACCCATGTGGTAAGTCTGTTGGTTACTGTGTCCGTTTGGTCTGTGCGCATTTGGTCCGTGCGCATTTGGTCTGTGCGCATTTGGTTTGTGTCCGTTTCACTCAGCCTGATGTGTCCGTTTATTACTATGCGCATCTGGGACGCTCCCATTGTTAGCATCTTCATTGTTCTCATCCATATTTACATCCATATTTACATTTTCATTATTATTTACATTATGTACATTATTTAGATTATGTACAGGATGTTGCACTTGAATACAGTGTAGTATAAACAGGTTGCCTATCCATTCCGTCGATAAAAACGCATGCCGATATTATCAATGAGTGCTTACGCGGAGAGAACAGGGTAAGCAGGCATGCTGTATACAACCCGCAGCCTGCGCTTCGTCAACGCGCTTGTGCTAAATCCCTTTTTTAATGTAGTAATGACGAGTTGAGAGAATAGCACGTGAAAGTGTTTTAAATCTGGCACAGTTCAAAAGAAAATAATGCCGCATGCAAATAAGATAATCAGTTTGAATTCGACGCAGCAATATTGAATGATAATGTCAAAAGCGAGAAGTTACTTGAGAAGATTTTTCTTCTTACTTTGTACGCCTGCAGAGATTAATTAATGTTTTTGTAGGTTAAACTGCACGTTCATAAGTAATAACAAAATAGGTAGCATAATAAGTATTAGCAAAATATCAGGGTTCAATAAGTTTATATATATTTTTTAACTAATAAGATTAAAGTTAATGGCTTATAAAATTTAAATTATTAATTTAGTTAAGTTAATAGTTACATGAACAAAAACTCGGTTAAACCAAGGTAGCAAGCCCACGTCATTTTGACGTCCCAAAATGGTCATATCTGGTCATATGTCGTCAAAATGACCATTTTTTTACATGGCCTAAAATTGACGTCATGATGTGACGTCATTTCGAAATCATATTTCAGTCATGATCTAAACGAATATTTTCCCAGACAGCACGCATCCAAGATCGGGACATAAAGACGTCATTAAGACGTATTTTAGACACGGTCTAAAGTGGTGTCTACAATGAGATTTAAGGCGTAAGGCATAAGTATATTATATAAGCATATTATATTCAACTTTAAAAGAACTTTTTTAAGAAAACATTTAGATATCTTGGAAATGATGTCAAAATGATAACATTTATCAGAGACGTCTACTAAGAGCGGTCTTTGAGATATCTCATTGAAAATGTTATGATATCTTCTAAACGTTCTTATGATATCAGCTAAACGATATCAGCTTATTGTCTCATAAAAGATATCACAATGTTGTTCGATTTTTGAGTCGTCCATGCGCGTCGTAATTGACTCAGAAATCAGACAACGCTATGGCTGCGTTCCGGTATTAACTGCCAGTACTGAAAATCTATAGTTTACGTCACATATACTGTAGATTTTCAGTACTGACAGTAAATATCGAACGCAGCCTATAACATCCTGAATGAGAGATATTAAAAAAAATTATCATAAAGATAATGTTTTCAAAAATAACGGTTTGTCTACAATTACTGCGCACAAAAAATGCACAAAATCTAAATTTATCATGTACTGTACAAAAACAGGATAATAAATGTATAATACTATAATTTTTCTTAGAATGTATGATCTATATAGTTATCTATCTAATTAACCATTTGAACGCTTCGAAGTATTAGTGCTAAATAGATCGCAATTTCCATCAAATTATTAAAGTTATGGAAAAAGATAAATTTAACAATGAAATTAATAAGTAAATAAATTAATGCTATTTATTTTTAATGTTTTGCAAAATTTAATTGTTTTTATAAAAAATAATATAATTGCGTCAGTTTATAACATATAGGTATATGTAGACAATAACAAGTACCCATATCGGTGAGTCAAATTGGCGTAGCAAATAGAGAATAAGGTTCGTAATCCTAAGGTCTCGGGTTCAAACCTACCAGCGGCAAGTAAGAATAAAATAAAATAATATAATTTAAATTTAATTAATTAATAAAAATTTGTCCTAAATTTAGTATGTGCTGTTGATAAAAATAATTTAAAAAAAAAGAAATTTTTATTTTATTTTATTTTTCTCTACTTGCAGTTTAAAGATATCCGATTTAAGAAATCTTTTAGATATCAGTTTCATGATATCTTTCTTTTCTCAAAAAACGACGCATTAGTTAACATTCTGACATTATAATATTATCTTTTAGAAGTCTCTTTATGTTATTATATTCAGAAACAGGATAATTTAAGAGATTTTTTTTACTACATATTGTTCACGTCATTCCATGACGTCAAAATACGGTACATTTCATGACGTCAGGAATTTGTGACATTCGACCGTCATTTTAACGTCATAAGGACATCATTTCGTGACGTCAAGAATAGTCAGTAAATGACCATTTTGGGACGTCAAAATAACGTGAGCTTGCTACCTGGGAAGTTATTCAGTTAAGATTGCATTAACTCATGTTAAATTAAAAAATAATTTTAAAAAGCATCATTAATATTACACAAAAAAGTTATAATTTATATAAATTAGAATATTAATACAATATAGATTATTAAATATATTTAATATTTCATCTGTAAATTAAATCCATAAATCTAAATATTTTCTCTTCGTAGAATTTTATCTTTTTCTTTAGGACGATTCGTAAAAACTTGAAAGCAATAAAAGATTTGTAACTATAATGCACATTGTTTATCTTTCCATTGAAATAATATGTATTATAGATAATTGTGAGGACGTGAAAGCCACAGTGAAGATTGTGCCAATTATTTCTTTAAACTTTGCTTTGCGTGTCATAGATGCAATCTATATATCCCAGCAACATAAAATAACCGGCTAAATTACAATTAACAATGTTAATTGTAATTTAGCATTTAACAATCTAACCGTACTATAACGTCGGATATATAACAGTTATTGTATGAGCAATCTATTTTAATATGTCCATGCTGCGCTGTGAGAGGAAAGTAGATATAATTAAGGAAGCCACGTTTGGCGTTGTTGTAAATAAGCATGTATTTATACATTTATTTATTTATACCAAATATCATAATCAATATGCAATTATAAATAAGTTAAAATAAAAGTATATAATAAATAAATTTTAATGCCAATAAAAGTTATAAATGGCAAGTCAAATGATAAAATAAAGCGATTAAAGAATGAGTCAAATGATAAGATAAAAAAGTTATAAATGGCGTCAAATGATAAAATAAAAACGATAAAAAAATAAGTCAAATAATAAGATAAAAAACTCAAGTTAAATTAAAGTTAATTTTAAAAAGCATCATTAAATTAAAAAGTTATAATTGATTTAAATTAGAATATCTATACAATATAGATTAATAAATATATTTAATATTTTATCTGTAAATTGAATCCATAAATCTAAGTATTTTCTCTTCGTAGAATTTTATCTTTTTTTTTAGGACAATTCGTAAAAACTTGAAAGCAATAGAAGATTTGTAATTGTCATGTATATACTATTGTCCTTTATTTGTTTTTATCTTATGACTTTGTCATATTGAATGTAACGTTTTTGGTCTTGTCTCATTTTCCAGACGAAGAAGATCATGTGTATTATTATAGTCTTTACTCAATTCAGTCTTTACTCAATGTGACTAAATTTTGTACTTTTTTATATTTTATATTTTTTACTTTTTGACTCTGCAATTTTGCACATTGACTCAATTACAATTGACAGTCATAGCACTAAAACGAATATTCACCAACATCAAGGTAAGTGATTTTAAAGTTTCGGTTTAAGTTTTGACATGCTTAATTATCCTAAAACGTCTTGCAAAGAAAGCAATACAAATTTTCAATTGTTTTACGTTTCAACAATTGTGTTACCATTGTGATAGATAATTATTTCGACGACTCTAAGGAGATAAATAAAACAAAAAATGGCTCGGTACGGGAACGATGAACTTATCGACATGGTATTCATTTACGCGCAGTGTGAACGAAATGAAAGGCGAGCTGCAGCACTTTATGCAGAACGTTTTCCCTAAAGACGCCATCCACATTACAGCATTTTTAGAAACTAAGAACAAAACATGCGCAGATATGAAACACTGCATGCACCGAAGCAAAATATCAACGTGCGTCGTAGAAATGACAAAACAATCAATGCAGTAAGAATGGCAGTACATGAAAAAATCCACATACAAGCACAAGGGCTATTGCGACAGAATTAAATATAGATCACACAAAAGTACATTACATTATCAAAAACAATTTAAAAATGATTCCTTTCAAACGCCACACCACTCAGTTACCACGCCAAGACTTTCTTGGTAGAGAGGCTTTCTGTGATTGGATATCTGAGCAGGTGAGCGAAATGCATCAAAATTATGTCACAATAAAAAAAAGAACTTTAGCTAATGTAAACGATTTATTTGCAGGTTGATGTAGATGATATGGAGAATAACGATTATTTTTAAAACAAATTTTTTGAACGGATGCACCTGGATTTTTTGACGGTGCACCTTCCACAACAATGGAAGAGTTAATCTGCATAACGAACATCATTACGCTGAAGAAAATCCGCACTGCCGCAAAGAGGTGCATGTGCAGGGACGATTTAGCGTTAACGTGTGGATGGGTATTGTCGATAATTACGTGATTAGGCCACATTTTTTTGATGAAGCTATTAATGCAGAAAGTTATATCGCTTTTTTGAAAAACGATTTGATTGAATATTTAGAGGACGTTCCGCTAGACCTCCGTCCACGGATTATATATCAATAGGATGGTCACCCGGCACACACATCTCATTTGGCGCAGACTTGTTTAAATCGTATGTTTCCCAATCGATGGATAGTGATTCAAAGTCCTCTGTTCGAAGGACTCCGCGTTCTCCGGATATGACTCCCATGGATTTCTTTTTATGGAGTTACTTGAAGAAAAAGTATATTTAACTTTACTGCGTAATAGAGAAGACCTCATAAATCGTATCCAACAAGCAAGCGCTATCATAACACTTAAAACATTATTAAAAGTACGTAAAATTTTATACGACGAGTAGCGCTTTGTTGGAGAATAATGGAAGACATTTCGAACACTTGTTATAAACCTAAAATTTGTTTTTTTATAGATTAAAAATTTTTAACATATACATACGTTTTTAACTGTTTATTTGTATAAATATTATAATATCTGTATTTTTGGACGAAATTGTTATCAGCGATTGACCATTGCTTCTTCTGTTGCTTTATCTTCTATCGTTTTTATCTTATTATTTAACTTATTTTTTTATCGGTTTTATTTTATTATTTGACGCCATTTATAACTTTTTTATCTTATCATTTGACTCATTTTGTAATCGCTTCATTTTATCATTTGACTTGCCATTTATAACTTTTATTGGCATTTAAATTTATTTATTATATATTTTTATTTTAACTTATTTGATTGCATATTGATTATGATATTTGGTATAAATAAATAAATGTATAAATACATGCTTATTTACAACAACGCCAAACGTGTCTTCCTTAATTATATCTACTTTCCCCTCACAGCGCAGCATGGACATATTAAAATAGATTGCTCACACAATAACTGTTATATATCCGACATGTTAGGTGACAGTACGATTAGTAGATTGTTGAATGCTAAATTACAATTAATACTTATCACTGTTAATTTATGTTGCTGGGATATGTAGATTGCATTTATGACACGCAAAGCAAAGTTTAAAGAAATAATTGGCACAATCTTCACTGTGACTTTCACGTCCTCACAATTATCTATAATACATATTATTTCAATGGAAAGATAAACAATGTGCATTATATAGTTACAAATCTTTTATTGCTTTCAAGTTTTTACGAATTGTTCTAAAAAAGAAGATAAAATTCTACGAAGAGAAAATACTTAGATTTATGGATTTAATTTACAGATAAATGTTAAAGATATTTAATAATCCATATTGTATTGATATTCTAATTTGTATAAATTATAACTTTTTAATGTAATATTAATGATGCTTTTTAAAATTAATTTTTAATTTAACATGAGTTAATTTAATTTTAACTGAGTAACTTTAACCGAGTTTTTGTTCATGTAACTATTAATTTATAAACTAAATTAATAATTAAAATTTTATAAGCCATTAACTGGACTTCCGTTTCCGGGCCGTTGTGAGTTAGACGTGTGGTTAGCCGGTAGTTATATATAAAGAAATCGAGAGGTTTAGAGGTAAAAAGAGAAGTGGGATAGCGTAATGTGATTGTGGAGAGCGAGTGGAGTGTGTGGGTGGTTGAGATTGAGTGGGGAGAGGAGTGTGCAAGAGAGAAATTGCATATAAATTTGGTGAGTTAATGGGCAGCAGAGTAGAGGCAAGGAGTAGTTAGCGTCAAGACAGGCGTGCGTGACGCGAGGATAGAGAAGAGCAGAGATTACGAGCGCTGCCTGGAGACCTAGGAGTAAACAGAACGGTTAAGGCAAATTTACAAGAGTGAGTCCCTGATGCGCACAGTAATAAACGGACACAGCAGGCTGAGTGAAACGGACACAGACCAAATGCGCACAGACCAAATGCGCACGGACCAAATGCGCACGGACCAAATGCGCACGGACCAAATGCGCACAGTCGCAAACCCATGTGGTGCAAAGAATGCTTTGCGCACACACACGCGCGCGCACGCACACACACACACACACACACACACACACGCGCGCGCGCGCGCGCGGTGCAAGGGCTTCGCCCCCCTTTCCGCATCCATCCCTTCGGTAGAGGTGCCCGAAAAGTCGCAACCCATGTGGTAAGTCTGTTGGTTACTGTGTCCGTCCGTGCGCATTTGTTCTGTGTCCGTTTCACTCAGCCTGCTGTGTCCGTTTATTACTGTGCGCATCTGGGACGCTCCCATTCATAAGAGACAACGGGCCTAGTATAAAGCATAAAGCATGAATAATATAGAGAGAGGAAGAAGCGATAGTTGTACGCATAGACATAGTAAGTATAGACCGAGCATCCACTGTATAAGCGTTGATGCATACGAAAAGAAAGAGAAAAGATATAAGATCTTTTTTCTCTTTTTAATGCCGGAGAAATTGGGAGCACTTCTCCTCATCTCCTCCCGTCGATTGATAAGGAGAAGTGCTCCCCACTTTTCCGGCATTAAAAAGAGATAGAAGGTCTTCTTATATCTTTTCTCTTTCTTTTCGTATGCATTGCGACGTAGTTTTCCCTCGGAAACCGCCAGGTCCGAAGGGGCTACGCCCAATTAAATGGTAACCTCTATTAATGTTAACGAGTAACGCTTTCTCAACGAAAATCGATAATTTGCGTAAACGGTATCACCAAAATATCGCTACGGTATCGCTAAAAAATGCTCTCTCCACGATATCGGTAACTTGCGTAAACGGTACCTTCACACTATTATATATTTTGGGCGCCAGGCGCGGATTTCCGCGCCACATAATAAGTAACGATAATTCTGTAGCCAAAGAGAAAGCGTTACGAATGCCGGTAGCTCTTTTACTCGAAGCGGTAGAGGGGCGTGATTCTTAAATAAATGGGAGGTGTGGAGATTTCGAATCGAGGCAGGTCGCAGAATAGAATCGGTACACAATTTTCAAATAAATAACAAAGGTCAAAATATATTTCCTGAGTAATTAAAGAGTACGGTAGCAAACAGAAATAATTAACATTACTCAAATTATCGGAACCCGAGAAATCCACAGATCTACGCGATGGAGAAACAAGAATTTAAGAACAGAGAAAATGCAGAAACTTCAGAAAATCTACTATACGAGGCGAAAAGCCGACGAGGCTCTCCGCTCGAACAACAACAGGTACGATAATTTACGGAAACAGTATTCGCGATAACAATAAACTCTACTATTACTAAAGATGACTGTCAGTGCCGGCTTTGTCCGAGAGGGACGTACTTAATTAATTAATATTCGGGGCCGGTCGGTCCAATCTTTCGTGCGGCAACGACTCTACTCTTTATTTTGAGTTTCTCAAACGCAAAAGCAACAACAACGGTAGCGGATTCCAAATTACCAGTAGCACGAAAAGGAACGGTATTTTTTATCCGGACCCGCACAAGAGTCGACCGCCTTAACCGAATCTTACGCAACTCCTGGAGAGCTGCCGAGTGATGGCCTTACAACAAAATTCCTGGTCCACCGGGATGACTCTGTCAGGGCAGATCCTCGTCGATACGCATCAAAGCACGGCTCGCCGAACAGTGAGGAACTCCGGTACCACGCCGGCCGGTTCGAGCCCCTGCGCAGGCGCGTGCGCACTTCGATTTTCAGTAGATAGATCCGTCCGCTTCGCAGGATCTTTGATCCACCGCAACACCGCTTCATCCCTCGGAATTTTCCGGAATCAGAGCGTGGCGATATTCGAATATGAGATCTCTCGTGCCCTGTCGTTTCGGCTGATCCGGCTGGCCAGGCCGTGACCGAATCGATTTGGTGGCGGGCAGTTGGCAGTGATACGACCGCTCCCCCGGTTTGCAGCCCGATGGCGTGCCCTTCACCCAAAGGATCGTCTTTCTAATGTAATTAGAAGTAGTCTTTCTAATGTAATTAGAAAGTTAATGCTGTATCCTTGCGGGGTCGGTATCCTCGTAGTTCAGGTACGGCAACTCGCAGCAGGGCCCGACGCACGGCTCGGCTGGGAAATTCCCTGCGAGGTGTCCCGTCCACTGTCGAGAGCTCGCGACAACACTCCCTCGACGGCTACTCCTTTTCCGTCTTCAATACAATTTTGGGATTGAGCACTCACTCGGCGCCTTATCTCTAATAAAACTTAACACAACAATATGAAAAGACGGTAACGCGAAAGTTAAAAGTACAATAAAGTTGCTTCCCCCTCGGCTTGGCAAGGAGTAGCCCCAGACCGACCCTCTCGATCGGACTTACGCCCTTGTGACGAGCGCACTCGAACGCGCCACATTATAGCATCAACGCTTATACAGCGGAATGCTCGGTCTATACTTACTATGTCTATGGTTGTATGTCGTTAAAGGGAGGATGGGGAAGTAAGAGAGTGGCAAAATTACCGCCGGGAGGAGGATGAATTGGTTAGAAATTTAAGGACGTGGAAAGATGAGTTAATAGAGAGATTAAAAATAGTAAAAACAAAAATAAAAGAGGAGTTAAAAAAGATAGTAGAAGAGCAGGGGAAAAGGATGAGAGAGGAAATAGAGATTTTAAGAAAAGAAATTAGAGACCTTAGGGGGAGGGAGAGTAGATGGGAAAGAGAAAGAAAGAAGTTAGTAGAGGCGCAGGAGTTGAAAAAAAATTAGAGAAAATGGATACTGTAGGAGATAAAATGCTGGATAAGAAAGTTAGAGAGGTGGAGAAGAAGATGGAGTTGAAGGATAGGGAAGAGAGGAGGAAAAATGTTATAATTAGGGGGGTGGCAATAAAGGAGGGTAGGGGAGGAAGGAAGCCGTAGGAAAAGTGTTTAAAGATATAGGGGCGGAGGTGACAGTGAAGGGGATTAGAAATATAAGAGAAGTAAATAAGAAAGGGAGGGAGATGCTATGGGTAAGGCTAGAAAATGAGCAGAGAAGAGGTCTGGAATAAAAAGAAGAATCTAAAAGGGAGGGAAGAAAAAATTTTAGCAGATTGGACGTGGAAGGAAAGAAAAATGAGATGGAGGTTAAAGAAGATAGCGAGAACAGAAGAGGAGAAAGGAAATAGGGTATGGCTAGGTTATAGTAGGATTAGAATAGGAGAGTTGGTGGAGGTGAGATGAGGAAGAGGAAGTACTGATAAATGAGAAGGGAGAGGTTGGGGTAGAAGAAAGAGGGGAAGAGAAGGAAGGAAGAATGTAAATGGTATAAGAAGAGAGAAGAGGATAGATGAGAAGGGAGTGAGAATCGCGTTTTGGAACGTGGCAGGGTTAAGGAACAAAGATAGAGAATTTTGGGAGGGTTTAAAAGAATGGGATGTAATGTGTTTGATGGAGACGTGGTTAGATGGAAAGGGGTGGGAAAAGGTAAGAAATAGGTTGCCAGGGGGTATGAATGGGGAGTGCAGAATGCGGAAAGGAAAAATAAGAAAGGTAGGGCAATAGGAAAAATGATTGTGGGAGTTAGAACAAGGTTAAGAAAGGTAGAAACCAAGATAGAAGAAATAGGAGAAGGGATGATGTTAGTGAGAGTTAAATTAGATAGGGAAAATTGGAGAATTGTGGGCGTTTATGTGAGGGACGAGGAGAGGAAGAATGTAATGCAGAGAATAAGACAGATTATGGAAACAAAGGAAGGTGGAACTAGGGTAATAATAGGGGGGGACTTTAACGAAAGGACTGGTTGTGAAGGAGGAGGCTGGCGGGATAAGATGGAGAGGAAGGAGGTTGAGGAACAAGGCGGGAGACAGTCAAAGGATAAGAAGATGAATAAAAGAGGAAGAAATTTGTTGGAAATGATAGGAGAATGTGGGTAGGTGATATTTAATGGGTGTGTGACAGGAGATGAGGAAGGGGAGTTCACGTACGTAGGAGGTAAAGGTAGCACGGTGATAGACTATATTTTGGGTGAAGGGGTGACAAGAGAAAGAGTAGAAAAAATGATAGTAAAAGATAAAGTAGATTCGGATCATATGCCAGTGGAAATAAAAGTTAGGAACGTGGTGAGAGAAAGGGAGTAGAGAGTTAAAAGTAGAGGCATAAGGGGGATATGGGATGAGGAAAGTAAAAAACGATTTAAGGAGGAGAAAAGGGAATGGAGGCAGGAGGAGAAAGGAGGTTAAACGAGAAATGGGAAGATATGGAGGAGAGAATCATAGGGGCAGTAGGTAGGATAGAGAAGGAAAGGAGAATAGGAATGAGAAATAGTAAGGGTTGGTGGGACGAGGAATGTAGGAGGATGAAAAAGAAGGTGAGAGGGGAATTGAGAAAGTGGAGAGGGGGTAAGGAATAGAGGTGAAAAGCTATCGATAGTATCTATCGATAATATTGATATTTTTCTTAATTTCGATATATCGATAGTTTTCTTTTACTATCGATAGTCATACGATAGTCGCGCACAGAGCATGCGCATGCAGTTTAGAAGAGCAATAATGTTTGGTTTAGGGCCGTTTTCACCATCTCCGATTAACTTTAATCAACGATTAGTCCATTGGAAGTGACCAATCGCATTTGTCATTTCGCTGAACGACAGATGCTGATTGGTCAATTCCAATGAACTAATCGTCGATTAAAATTAATCGGAGATAGTGAAATCGGCTCTAAACCAAACATTATTTATGCTTCTGTCTTAGTTCTAAAATTCTTAGAATTCAATCACTAGAAATACAAATCCAACCGAAATCTTTATTCTTATTGGTTAAATTGTAGAATTTTAGGACTAAGACCAAAGCATAAATCAAGCGTAATGAGTTTGTACTTTGGGGAAAATAAGTGTAGATGAGCACATTATTAATTGGTTCTTACCAATGACGCTGGCGTTCATCTACATCTATTTACACTGAAGTACAAACTCATTAATGTTTGTACTTTGTAGAGCATGCTCATATTGCTCATGTCGCTGCATTTTGTGTGACAGATCGAATGTCAGGTAGGGTGTTCTAAATAAATACCTTACTTTGTAACCAGGTAAATAAATAAATAATTTTTAATCTTATATAATTTTGTATAAACTAAACTTATACACTAAATTCATACTCGATATCGCAATACACTCGATTAGGATAAGCAAATAATGACTGCTTTTTTTTTAGGGAACACAATCGACACAAGCATCGTTCTATTTTTTTTTATGTTTAATGAGTAACAAAGATAGAGCGATACTTGTGTCGATTGTGTTCCCTAAAAGGAAAACAGCCAATATTTGAGATTAGGTTAACTCTTTATTTTTACAATTATTGCAGTTTTAAAATGGGCAAAAGGAAATCCTAATTAGTTCGCCATATGTTTATTTTGTAAAAAAGAATACAAAACAAGTAGAAACACATCAAACTTACATGGTCACTTGAAAAGATGTCATAGAGAAGAATTAAGCAATAAGAGTGATTCTTCTGATGAGTCGGATACAACTACAACGCCAGAAACACGAATAAAGAAAATTAGGAAGCAGAAGATCATTACTTCACTTGTTTGTAAAAACAATTTGTATAATGAAAATGACGCAAAAAAGCAAAAACTTGACAAATTAATAGCTTTTATGATTGCAAAAGATTTGCAGCCATTTTCAATTGTTCAGGATAAAGAATTTCAAAACTTAATTTTCACATTAGATCCAAAGTACAAACTGTCAAGTAAAACAACATTGCGTAATAAAATATTACCTTTTCTATCAATTGAAATTGATGCCAAGTTACAAGAAATTATTAATAAATATGTATCACTCACTACTGATTTGTGGTCATCTCTGGCAAGAGAAGGTTACATTACCATTACCTGCCACTTCGTTTTACATGAAAATCTTAAAACTATAATACTGGAACCAGTTCAAGTAGAAGGAAGTCATACAGCTGAATGTATTGCGGAGCATATTGAGGTAAAAAAAAAAAAAATAAAAATTGATAATATTGTAGATGTGCTAAATTAATATTACTTTTTCACGTAGTCATTAAAAAATGGCACTTGGAAAATAAGGTACAATGTATCTTTACCGATAATGCTCAAAACATGATTAATGCTTGTAATTTGCTTAAAATAAAGCATTTACCTTGTTTTGCCCATAGTTTAAACCTAACAGTAAATGATGGCTTAAATACAAAAGAAAAGGAAACTGATGGTCTTGTACTTCTTTTACAAAAATGTAAACAAATTAAATATTTTAAGAAAAGTATTCTTGCAATGGACAAATTACGGGAAGAACAACGCAAAAAAAATTTAAAACAATTAAAGTCATTACAAGAAGTTACAACAAGGTGGAATAACCTTTTATATATGATAGAACGACTGATCACTTTAAACACAGAAGACTGTTTAATTGTAACTCTGTCAAAGTTGCCTAAAGCGCCAGAACCACTAAGCTATAACAACTTCATTGATTTAAAAAAAGTAGTGAAGTTGCTTCGACCTTTTGAAACTGCAACAAATCGAATTTTTGGACAGACATATGTGACGTATCGCTAATTATCCCTTTAGTAGTGGGAATACATAGTAGTTTAACTGAAATAGAACTCACTTACCAGTGACATTGCGAAAGAACTATGTACAAGATTGAAATTATCTGTGATAAAACGCCTCTTTATATATGAACAAAGAACTATTCCTAAAGTTGCGACATTATTAGACCCCAAATTAAGGAAATGTGCATTTCGTAATGTGGAGAACGCGAATAATGTTCAGCAACTTGTTCAACAAGAAGTGGCTCAACTAGTCAGAAAAGAGAAACACTTGCATTTGGAAGGTGAACTATCTACTTCTGAGACATTGTCATCTTCATCAACGTCAATTGAAGCAACGACAACTCTTGGGTTGATGGATTTTTTATCCCGGCGCATTTCTCAAACAATAAACAACTCAAATGCGACAACAGATGGTATTATAGCAATTTGCCAATATTTGGAATCGCCTACGCTTGCGCTAGATGAAAATCCGATTTTATACTGAAAAAATTATTTCGTAAAGGAACTTCAGAGGATAGCTGAACGTTACTTCTGCCCAAGTACTTCGGTTTCGTCCGAAAGATATTTTCTAAAGTAGGACAAATAATTTCGGCAAGACGTTCAAACTTAAAGCCTACCAATATAAACTTGTTAATATTTTTAAATCAAAATATGTGGTTAATTGAAGAATAGATTGTATGATTTACTTTAATATTCACAGAAAAAGTTAATTAGCTAGCATTCTGCAAATGTTTCATTCAGTTTCTGAACCATAAAAGATATGATACGTGTTTCTAGTTAAGATAACTGATACTCGATTATCAATTTTTTCTTTGTTTCCGAGAAGTCCGGAATCTAGCTCTAGTGAATTATTTATAAATTAGATATACCTCCACTGTAGGATTTGTTTTCAATTATTGCATTTTTATTTTTTATTAAAACATTCCTTTTTTAATACCTAGATATCTGATTTATCTAAGATTTTGATCTCGTCCATTAATTCTTAAGCGTTAATTAAATACTTATACCCAGATAGCCAAATAAAGGCAATGTGTTGTTATTTTGCTGTCACTTATTCCCTATTAATTTTATCAAACTAAAGCCAAGGTGTTTCTTCAAACTGTCTGTTGTTCTGACATCATGTAAAATTCTACATTAGAATTCAACAAACTGACGGCAAGTTGTCAATATGCATGCACAATTGCTGTCAATGTGACAAATTTATTATTTCTCAATGCATGCACTTATAATTATATAAACTCATGAAGGTCATTTGCTCTCCTAATGTTAACTTCGTTCCACGTTAAATTACAACGACAGCAAATTGTGGGCAAGTTCACAACATACATGCAGTACATTAATTTGCCCGATATGCTTAATCTCGCTTGGCTATCTGGGTAATAGATGCTTTACGAGAAGTGATATTGTAGGTTATAGGTACGTAATAATATGTTTTATTGTTAAAAAAAATAAATTTCTTTATTAATTTTGTATACTCAGCAGTGATCTGCAAAAAGTGATACTGTAGGTTATAGGTATGCAATATATAATATATATTTGTTTTATTGTTAAAAAAAATAAAATTCTTTATTAATTTTGTATGCTCAGCAGTGATCTGCGAAAAGTGATACTGTAGGTTATAGGTGTGCAATATATAATATATATTTGTTTTATTGTTTAAAAAAGTAAATTTCTTTATTAATTTTGTATACTCAGCAGTGATTTGCGAAAAGTGATACTATAATAAGTTATAGATACGCAATAATATAAGTTTCAGCGTTTTGAAGAATACATTTTTTGTATAAATTTTATATACTTAATAATTTTATTTCTTTTCCCATTACATATCGATATAATACACAAGTTTAATACACATAGTCGATAATATAAAACCCGATAGAATTTATTAAAATTTTTGATTTATAATATTAAATAATAATTTCAAAATTGTCGATAGTACTATCGATATTATCGATATTTATAAAATTAACTATCGCGCAATCGATAGTAACCACTATCGATAGTTCTCCACCTCTAGTAAGGAAGAGAGAATACAAGAAGTTATGTAAGAGGAAAAAGGAACAGGAGAATAGGATATGGGAAAAAAAGGCGGAGGAAGCGAGGACAGAGAGTGAAGTGTGAGAGATAATAAATAAGGATAGGAGGAGAAGGAAAAAGGTGAACGAGGGAATAAAGATGGAAAAATGGAAGGAGTACTTCATGTGCTTGCTAGGGGGAGTAGAAGATAGAGTTGTTAGGAGAAAAGGAAGGGAATATGGAAGAGAAGGAGAGGATGAGGAGGTAGTAAGTAAGGAGGAAGTGAGGAGCGTAGTAAAGAGGTTGAAACTAGGAAAGGCAGGAGGAATTGATGGAGTACCGTATGAAGTGTGGAAGTGGGGGGAGAGAGGTTAGAGGAATGGATGGTGGAATTCTTGAATAGGGTGTGGAAGGGGGAGAAGTGGCCAGAGAAGTGGAAGGAGGGGGTAGTGGTTCCAATTATAAAAAAGGGGGAGGGAAAAAACGTGGAAGAGTATAGAGGGATAACGTTGATGCTCTCACTGTACAAAGTTTATGCTATGATCCTAGCGGAGAGGTTGAAGAAGGATATAGAGAGAAAGGGGATAATTCCAGACAATCAAGCAGGTTTTAGGAAGAGCAGAGGTTCGACAGATAACATTTTTGTACTTAATTACTTGGTGAATAGAAGCATAGGTAGAAAATGAGGGAAATTAGTAGCGTTGTTCGTTGACTTGAAAGCGGCATCTGATTCGGTTGACAGGGGTATATTGATTAGAACGATGAGAGAGAGGGGGGGTAAGAGGGGGATTGATAGAGAGAGTGGAAACCTTATTAAGAGAGACGAAAAGTAGAGTTAGAATAGGCTAGGAGATAGGAGAAGAGTTTTGGACAAGTAGGGGAGTAAGACAAGGCTGCCCGCTGAGTCCGTTGCTATTCAACATCCTAATATTAAATTTAGAGGAGGTTATGAGGAGAGTTAAGTGAGGGTGTAAAGATAGGTGGAGAGAGGGTTTGCACGTTAGCATACGCGGATGACTTAATGGTTATAGCGGAGGAGGAAGATCAGATGAGGAGTATGATAGAGAGACTAGAAGCGTACTTAGACGAGAAAAACTTAATTTTAAACGCAGGAAAGTCGAAAATAACGAGATTTAAAAGGGGAGGAGACAGGGAAAGTAAAAAGAAGTGATGGTGGAAAGGAAGGAGAATAGAAGAAGTTAAGAAGTACAGCTATCTGGGATATATCATGCAAAAAAATGGGGGGCAAGAGGCGCAAGTAAGGGACAGAGTGAGGAAAGCGACGGCGATAATGGGACGGGTTTGGGGGATAGGGAAGAGAAAGCAAGAATTGGGGGAGGTTTTGGATGTTCGACAGGCTGGTATGAACAGTAATGAGTTATGGAGTGGAAGTATGGGGCTGGAAAAAGAAAGAGTATAGAGAGGTTAGAGGAAAGATATTTAAGGTGGGTGCTAGGTTTGGACTGGAACACACCGGGATATATGGTGAGAGAAGAGATACAGACGGACAAGATTATAAGTAAGAAGAGGCAGTTACAGAGAGAGGACAGATGGAGGAGAATTAGAAAGTCGGAATATAATAAGTGTTATAAATGGGTAAAAGAGGAAGGAATTCCAGGGTATTTAAAAAAAAAGTGGGGAGAGAGTAGATAAAATAAAGTGCTGAGATTTAGGTTAGGCAATGGGATGAGAAGAAATAGATATTGGGAGAATGAGGAAAAGAGGATGTGTAGATTGTGTGGATGGATGAGTGAGACGTGGGAGCATGTGTGGGAGGAGTGCAGAGATTGGGGTGGAGGTAGCATTAATTGGCAAGAAGCGAGGGAGAGGATTTTGGGAACGGAAGGTGAGGAAGAGAGTTGGTTAAGGGACCTGGAGAGAGAGAGAGAGGGGGGAAGGGGAGAGGAGTATGTGGGAGGAGAGGAGTAGATGCAAAATTGGATTGATTGGAGAGGAAACAAAAGTCCACAAAGCGTCGTGTATGTGTGTGTGTGTGTGTATGTGCGTGTGTGCAAAGCGGAAGGGGTGTGGAGACTATGATAGGCCGAAGCACCTCGATTTTTTTGTAGGTTAAGTAGATTAAGATAGTTTTTAAGAGTAGTGGTAAGTTGAATGTACAGAGATTGTAAACCCTGAGGGGAAAAATTATATAAAAAATATAAGCCATTAACTTTAATCTTATTAGTTAAAAAAATATATTAACTTATTGAACCCTGGTATTTTGCTAATACTTATTATGCTACCTATTTTGTTATTACTTACGTGCAGTTTGACCTATAAAAAAATTAATTAATCTCTGCAGGCGTACAAAGTAAGAAGAAAGATCTTCTCATGTAATTTCTCGCTTCTGACATTATCATTCAATATTGTTGCGGCGAGTATTCAAATTGATTATCTTATTTGCATGCGGCATTATTTTCTTTCGACCTGTGTCAGATTCAAATCACTTTCACGCGCTATTCTCTCAACTCGTCATTACTACATTAAAAAAAGGATTTAGCGCGTTGACGAAGCGCAGACTGCGGGTCGTATACAGCATGCCTGCTTACCCTGCTCTCTCCGCGCATTCTTTCCCTACTCATTGATAATATCGGCATGCGTTTTTATTGACGGAATGGATAGGCAACCCGTTTATACTGCACTGTATTCAAGTGCAACACACTGTACATATATTTTTTTGACTTCATCATCCGCGATGTTGATAATTTCAATGTCATTTCCAGTAATATTGATAATTTCTATTTAATTTGCCATTTTTTGGAAAAACTGAATCGTTTATTAAATCGCACTTGAAAAAACTAATTGCACACACACACAGACTTTCGGGCAAACTTATTCGAAAACAGACTTAAAAACGTCTAAGGGATGCTCTAAGAGTCTCACCTATATATACGTATGCTATTTGTAAAATCACGTGACTTTTAAAAAGAATTTCAGAAAAAGGAAAAGCTAAGATTTAATATGTTGCGAGACGTTCAGTTGAAAGAAATTTTTAGGTGTAATATTAAATGCAGATTACAGTATCCAAATGTTTTATTTTTTTTATTTTTTAAATATTTTTAAAGTTTATAAAATCTAGCAGCCTAATATTGGCGCTCGTTGGCAGTCGAGATAAAGGCGTTGTTTATACGATTAGTGTAGTGGAAGAGAGAGAGCAAACTGTAACGAAAGCGTCCTAGATGCGCACAGTAATAAACGAACACAGCAGGCAGAGTGAAACGGACACAGTAACAAATGGACACAGATCAAACGGACACAGTAATAAACGGACCCAGTGCGAAACGGACACAGACCAAATGCGCACAAACTAAACAGACACAGTAACAAACGGACACAATGCGAAACGGGCACAGACCAAATGCGCACAGACCAAACGGACACAGTAACAAATGAACACAGACCAAATGCACCATAGACCAAACAGACACGGTAACAAACGGACAGAGTAACAAACGGACACAGTAACAAACGGACACAGTAACAAGCGGACACAGACCAAATGCACACAAACCAAATGCGCACAGACCAAACGGACACAGTAACAAACGGACACAGTAACAAATGGACACAGTAATAAACGGACACAGTAACACACGGACACAGACCAAATGCGCACGGACCAAATGCACACAGACCAAATGCGCACGGACCAAATTCGCACGGATCAAATACGCACGAACTTACCACATGGGTTGCGACTTTTCAGGGCACTCCTGTCGATAGGGTGGGTGCAGGAAGAGAGAATGCGAAGCCCCCGCTTGCACCACCCGTGTGTGTGTATGTGTGTGCGAAGCATTCTCTGCATTACATGGGTTTGCGATTGTGTCCGTTTCGCACTGTGCGCATTTGGTCTGTGTCCGTTTGGTCTGTGCCCGTCTGTTACTGTGTCCGTTTGTTACCGTGTCCGTTTCACTCAGCCCGCTGTGTCCGTTTCACTGAGCCTGCTGTGTCCGTTTATTACTGTGCGCATCTGGGACTCACTCAACTGTAACTGGGGTGGAATATACGTAATACAATTTTTATTATTTAATTATTTATAATTTAAATTACAGTACATATAAATATATAATCTAACTCAAATTATAAATAATCAAATAAAAATTACATTGTAACCGTGAATTATGAATTCTATTGGCTACGGATAGCCGCGGGAATTCAGGGTTCGGGCGGCGGGCTGGTTAAGTGAATGAACGGAGGCAAGTTATATATATTTAAAACTATGGTTTATTCAAATACTCCTAGCTAATATGTACAATTGCCCCTACCTAATATGTATAATATTTAAACCTAATCTTTCGCTGTGCAAGGCGCGTGAGCGTGATGCTGGCGATATTTATCGCGGTGCGCAGGTGCGCGTGGTATCTCGATGCCGATTGGCTGCGGCGGGCGTACGGTCCGTGCGTCGGTCGATCGGTACGCCGATTGCGGTAGCGGTCGCTCTCGGTGATTACGGCGCTCGTGGCGGTACAGCAGTGGCTGTGCGGTACGAGGCGGCGCTCGTGTCGGTTACGGCGGTAGCCGGATTGGCTGCGGTGCTATGATCACGGTTGCGCGGTGCGGCACGGTGTTCCCATTCGCTGGGTCGGTTGGCGCGACGCTCTTACTGGTCGCGGCGGTGCGCGGTTGCGCGGTACGGCGCGGAGCTTGGCTCGGTAGCCACGATGATCAGCTGTTGCGTCGATCAGCTGTTGTGTACGGTGTCATCCCGCGTGGATAATCTTTGCGGCGCCGGTTTCCTCTCACTACGGGGTCCCCGTGTACGGGGATCGTGTCGGGATCGGTCGCTCAGTGCGCATACCGTGATCCGGGTGACAAGCGGAGCGGTGATCTGCCACTCAATATGTGGCGCGAGGAAGCGCTCAGTGCGCGCCGGCAAGCCGGTGCGAGGTTATGTTCGGCACTCAGTGCGTGCTCTGGAGACTCAGCTCAGTTCGCTGAGAAGATCGGTCGGCTCACTTCGCTAGATCAAAGAGATCTGCTCTCTTATTACCAGCGGAGGGCTTTTATAGCCCCCGTTTGATGACAAGAGGAGCGGAGACGTGCGAGGAGAAGAGATAAGCGGAGGGGACTACACGAGGTAAGAGGGTAACGGCCTCATATCTTTATGCCTTAACGACGGCGGAGAAACGGCTCGTTTACATTATATATATATAATAAAGTCTCTTTACCTATGTACCTGAGCGGCAACGGCGACCCCTGAGCACAAAGGACTTTCGAAAACATATTAAGACAAGTTCTCATTTCTTAGAAAAACATTAAACAAAAGAATTTTGAAATTTATGACAGGATCATTTGTTATAGGAAAACAATAAACAAAGAAAATTTATGACAAGGTTATTTGTTATAGGGAAACAAAGGAATTTTAAAATTTATGACAGGGTTATTTGTTATAGGGAAACAATAAATAAAGAAAATTTATGATAAAGTCATTTGTTATAGGAAAACAAAGAAATTTTGAAATTTATGACAAGGTCAATTGTTATAAAAAATAATAAACAAAAAATCTTGAAATTTATGACGGGTCATTTGTTATAAAGAACAACAAGCAAAAGAAATTTTGAAATTTATGACAGGGTCAATTGTTATAAAGAACAATAACAAAAGAATTTTGAAATTTATGTCACAGCTAATTACCTCCCTTCCCCTCCTCCTTCCCCCCGTTTTATTGTTTAAGTTAGAACTTTCATATCCCTACTACTCTTGTCTTCCTTCCTACCCAATGCTTTCGCCACAAGATACACGTCAGGGTGAGACGCGCGATGCAATTCGTGTTCGTAGAACGCTCCAGCGATAATTGTTCCGCAATAATCCTCGAGTAAATAAGTTACGGAATTGGTACGTTGCACTTTAATGATCTTAAACACCTCGGTTGTAACCAATTCGGTAAAACAATTGTGTGTAACCCTTCTCAAAGATTGTCTTGTACTTGCTTACGCGTACCGAATCGTCCACTCTAAATTTCCCCGGACCTGCGATCTTTATCGCGCTGTATACTGTAGCCAAAAGTCTTTCAGTCATAGCGGGGGTTACGTCAACGAGTCGCATGCCAATCGTTCGGTGCTTCCGAGCGTTGTAATTCGACACAAGACGTGGTAACATGTCGAACCACTTGTAATTACCGTTGAACGTAAACATCTTCCACATGTCGTTTTTCAATGTGCGATTGAACCGCTCGACGACCGACGCCTTCATTACGAAGTACGTAGAATAATGATTAATTGTGTAATGTTTCTTCAAAAGTTTCTGCACTTTGACGTAAAATTCCTTCCCCATATCGGTTTGCAAGTTTTTCGGATGTCTGCTGCTCTCTCGAATTATCTTGGTGATAGCATTAGCCGTCTCGTTTCCGCCTTTGATCTTGAGCGGTAAAGCTCACGCATACTTGCTTAATACATCGATGACAGTGAGTGTATGTAGTGGTAGCCTTTGTTGAAACGCGAGTATGGATGCATCTTGACGTTATCTTCCTGCTACAGGTCATCGTATCCTCGAACTATGACGCGTCTTCGTGGAAAAATTTTTCTAATCGAAGCGTGCAGTTCTTCGACGAGTCGTCGTCTCTCGGAATTAACGTATCGATCTGATTTTGATGCTCTCATGTTTCGCACACAACTTTCGATTGGATGACGCGCACGATGAAATTACACTACAATTTATTTCGTTTTCTAAACATTATTGACGTACGTTGACGTTCGTATTGACGTTCGTTTACATTCGTTAACGTTCGTTGACGTTCGTCGACGTTCGTTGACATTTGTATTGATGTTCGTTGACGTTCTTTATTGTTCGTATTATTCTTTATCGTTCTTTGTCGTTAATATTGACGTTCTTTCGTCGTTCATTTATTTTTTGTTGTTGTCATCCTTCAAAAGTTGTCTTCCATTGTTTGTCTTCCGGTACCGATCGATTAGATAGTCGTTCATTTCTGATCTGATTTACAACCGTTCGATAACCATCCGATAATCGTTCTTGAGTCGCTCGATAGCGATTCTGTGCCATTTGATAGCTATCTGACACCCGTTCCTGAACTGTGCGTTGTTGATTCAGAAACTGTTCGGAACCATTCGTTAGACGTTTGTAACCGTCTCTTGGTCATTCATTACCGCTCATTGTCGTTCGATGTCATTGTTTTTAAATCTACTTTAATAATTGTACTGAAATTTGTTTATTGCAGTCTGTACGGTAGCACGTTCTTTTCAAGCAAAGTCAATCTTTCGTCTGATTTTTTCTGTTGATTCATCGAGGTTTTTATACACTGGTCCACGTACAATTTGTTGACGGCGTTCGTATCAGCCTCAGGCTGCACTAGACGGCGAATCTTGCGCAATATCGCGTCAAAGTCCGTTGCAACACGACACAGAACGTTTTCGTGCACGTAATTTCTCACTATATCACTTCAACGATAATACGAATCGTCATCGTTTCTCTGTTCGTATAGCCCAAATTTATTGATTAGCATTTTTTTGATGTGAGTAACACTATTCGACTTATTCATTTCGACGACACGCGAGTTAATTTATAATTAAACCAGCCTCGCGAAGTTTCTTGATGATTGACGGCATCTCATTGTCGTGTGCATTGTGACCAGCTTGGCACGAAGCTTCGAGCAATCGTAAGCGATCCACTAACTCGTTCGGATCATCCCAATGCACGTGATCGATTACATTATCATTTAAGGTCATAGCGTTAGGTAATACTTTTTCAATCGTGAAATTATTATTTAATAACGGTTGAATTATATATTTATACTTGTATTCCTTATTGCTCAATAATACCACGCATAACGTGATTGCGTTTATGCGCGTTTGTAACCAATAATATGTCCTTGTACTTTTCTTTATTATTTTCCGTGTAAAGGGAATCGTCGAGATATCTCTTAAAGATCAGGTCGTAAAGACCGGGTGTACCAACGTATCGCATGCCGTCAAGTATTATGTGATCGCTACTGTCCACGTCAAAGTTTTCACTACCAAGTATCATTCCATTATTGCCAAGATAAACACCGTATAACCGATAAACACGTCATCTATAATTTTTTCTTTTTCACTACTACCGCCGAGAAAATATCTGATGTACTCTTGACACAATGGGCCCAAATGCTGCGACAACGTTTCTTCCGGCGTTTGCAAGCGATTTCGAACGGTAGCCTTGAATGAATTGTTTAAAGTTTCGAAAACATCTTCATTCTCGAGCGGCTTGGATATTGTTGGTTTTGCAGTTACCGTACGTATCGGTGGCGAATCCACCACTGCTGAATCCATTGCATCGTTTGACGTATGCTTCTGCACCGACGGTAAATTAATTGCAACGTTTAACGTATGTCGCATTAATTAGCGTGATTGGTTTAATGCATGATCTGTCAAGGTTTCTTTTCGTTTTCTCTTTATCTTACTCTGTATCGAGTCTTTCTGGGCGAACAATGTTTCGACGTCTATGTTATCGTCACGCGGCTCCTCTTTTATCGCGAGCGTACTAGAATTGTCAACGATCTTTTGAAGCGGTTCAATAAGAGGTTCAAAGTGTCTCTTAGTCACGATATCCTCCTCGATCCTTAAAACACGATGTTTCTTGCGGATCGATTCCTTGTTTTCTCAATCTCTCTCGCGATTTTCTCACGTTCGCGTATATCTTTTTTTCCAACCATGTTGACATTTATCCAACGTTAACGTATCGATAACGACTAACCGCCCCGTAGCACCGCAAACTTATTAAATCCTCTTCTGTATTGTCCGTTAGTAAGCGCACTGTCCTTATCTATCACTAAAAATCCGTAATCACGTTGCCAACAATCGCGACACAATGCACAAAAATCACCTCATACATCATGTCTGTATTCACGTGAACGTTGTACACGTGCTTCAGGTTGGTATCATCCTGTTTAAATGAGATTAAAAGGTTCGCGTTGTCGTGTATAAGATGTTTCGGTATTCTGGCGTACGTCTGAGAAAGATAAAAGCAGTCTACGTTTGAGTATCGCCCCATTGAAAAGTACACTCCTATTGTATCTTACTTATCGCATGCCACGTCGTCAAAGACATTGAATTTGGACGTGCCTCGCTCGATGGAATGACATCACTGTTATTAGAAAACGTAAAGTAACCAATTGTGTCGATTGATGTTAACAGATTCTTCAAATATTGATATTTAGGCTGTTGCAACGATTTCGAGTATACGTACACGTTCTCGAAACGTATGCCGTGAGGACTTTCCAGCAAACTTATAAGAACGTTGGTTTTACCACAATTCAAGGGGTCGTAAATGATTCCGCATATAGTACTTGACAGCATTTTATTATGCTTACGATTTTCCCCGCGGTCTCCCATCAGTCGTAACTTGTCGTAATTTGTAACGCGTATCGTCAAGGATTGTCGCACGGACCTCATTTTTTTACTACGTAGAAAGAATCGAACGCCTATTTATATGCGTGCAAAGCCGCGAATCGCTCAGTATCAAAGATGTTCGTGCTGTTATCGAGTCCTTCCGATATTCTCGATATAAACTATTGTAGCCCGAACTACAACGTAGATCAGTGACGAAAAATGTTGCGAAAGAGGTCATTGTTCGCAACGTCTTTGGAATCCGCCGTGCTCACGGAAGTTCCTGCTAACTTTCGTGATCTCGCAAAATTCGATGCGGAACAGTCCGAATACAGTTCCGCATCAACTTAAATAAAAACTGCGGCACAAGTAAACCGCGAGGCTACCGCATACCAATGTCGAAACGCCCAGCCTCGCAGAAGTTGCTTAACGCACCCGGTCACTGGCCTCCAAAAATCGCGCTAAGCTAGCAAATCATCCGACTATATAAGTCAGCACGCGCAGTGACCGGCGGAGAGTAATTTAACAACGTCCGAGATACGTCGGATTATTATAAGTCTTATTGCGCGTGACATCTGATACCGCTACGTGCAACAGCTGAGTGTAAGCCTGACCACAAGACAAGAATAAAAGTTCATCTGACAAACAAGTGAGAGTGTTTTTCTTTGTTAATAACCACGAGCCGAACCTTCACCCTACGAGTCCTAACCCCTAAGGCAGGACGAATCCCAGAATCATTTTGGCTTGTTGTTTGAATGAAAGAAAACACTTCTTACTTGGTTAATTCGTAGTCTTTATTCCTCCGCTCGGTGCTTACAGTCAGCTGTTGCGCGTAGCGGTATCAAGTGTCACTCACGAGTAAAGTAAGATCTGTAAGTAAGATCCGTAGTAAAACTGACGTAGCTCGGACGTTGTTAAATTACTCTCCGCTCGGTCACGGCGTGGTCGCGCTTATATACGATGGTTTCTGGCGCAATTTTGGGGGGCCAGTGACCGGGCGTCGGTAGCTTCCGCGAGGCTAAGCGTTTTGACATCGGAACGCGGTAGCCTTGTGGTTTAATTGTGTAGCGTAGGGCCTTATTTCTAGGGCGATACGGAACTGCTTCCGAGCATGATGTTGTAAGCTCACGGAAGTTACATGGGATTTCCGTGAGCGCGGCGAATTATTGTGCGTCTTTCGAAAGAGGTGCTACTCGCAACGTCTTTCGAAAGATGTGTTTTGCAATTACAATATATGTATGGTTGTAAATCGGCTTACACAGTTGATAAAAAATTGTGCCAGCGGGTTGTGACTTGTTAAATAACGTGATAAACGCGCTTTCTTTCGAGTCACATATCCCAGGATATCAGTTTTGCGGTCCGGGAACGCACCTGGGAAAACAATTACTCAGAGGCGATCAGAGTATAAATCCGTTACACGCAGCGTGTCACGAGCACGATATAGCTTACTCGCATAGCAACGATCTAGCTGAACGACAGTAGTTGTACTAGGCCGGTTTTAACCTAAACAATAGAATGGGGGGAAGGGGGGGGTAATTACCTGTCACATAAATTTCAAAAATTTTTTTGTTTCTATTGTTCTGTATAACAATTGACTCTGTCATAGATTTCAAAATCTTTTGTTTATATTGTTTCTGTGTAACAAATGACCCTGTCATAAATTTTCTTTTGTTTATTGTTTCTTTGTAACAAATGACCCTGTCATAATTTTTTTTGTTTATTGTTTTTTTATAACAATTGACCCTATCATAAATTTCTTTTGTTTATATTTTTTAACAAATTACCCTGTCATAAATTTCGAACTTTCTTTTTTTCTGTTGTTTATTGTTTCTCTATAACAAATGACCCTGTCATAAATTTTAAATTTCCTTTTCTTTATTATTTCTCTATAACATATTACCCTGTCATAAATTTCAAAATTCTTTTGTTTATTATTTTTTCTAACAAATGAGAAACTTGTTTCAACATGTTTTCGAAAGTCCCTTGTGCTCAGGGGTCGCCACCGCCGCTGCCGCCGCTCAGGTAAAGAGACTTTATTATTATTTCATATATTTTATTTAATTTTTATTTGATTATTTATAATTTGAGTTAGATTACATATATTTATATGTACTCTAATTTAAATTATAAATAATTAAATAATAAAAATTATATTACGTATATTCTACCCCAGTTACAGTTTGCTCTCTTTCTCTCTTCCCCACTATGGGACTGTGTCCGACCGTTTATGCGCGCAATCGAGCCTCACTCCCCACTATACTATTCGTATAAGCAGCGCCATTATCTTGGTTGCCAGCCGGCGCCGATATCAGGCTGCTAGATTTTATAAACATAAGAAATATTAAAAAATATTACATTAAAAAAGAAAAATATAACGTTCGGATACTGTAGTCTGCGTTTAATATTATACCTGAAAAATTTATTTCAATTGAACGTGTCGCAACATGTTAAATCTTAGCTTTCCCTTCTTTTAAAATTCTTTTCAAAAGTCACGTGACTTTTCAATAGTCACGTGACTTTACAAATAGCATAAGTATATATAGGTGAGACTTTTAGAGCATCCCTTAGACGTTTTCAAGTTTGTTTGCAAGATAGTTTGTCTGTAAGTCTGTGTGCAGTAGCAAATATTTTAAGTGTGATTCAGTGTATGAATAAGTAGTTTTTTTTCTCCAAATGGAGAACTTTGAGAGAGTGGAACGCGAACTCTTAGAAGAAGCAAACGGAGTCGCTACATTGAGTGAATTCTTTACATGGTTGCAATCATGTGATAAATGCATCGAGCAACTCGAAGAACGTAATCGTGCCAAGCGTCCTCGACTTGCCACAGGACAGAGACAATCTTTGGTGGCGAGAATCGCTCGACTCGCGGGTGAAAAAGTGCGACTGGAAAAACGTTTTATACACGTTGGTGATACCTATGCGAGCACTAGTTACAATAGTGATAACGCGAGACTTGAGTGGCGTGAAATATATACTGCGTTCGAGAGCCGTATCTTAACCGGTACAGTGATTAATGTGCGTCACATCAAACCTCGTCATTTTTTAGAAGATGCCAAAGACATTGTGCTTGAGCGAGTGCGGGAAGTTATAGACAAACATGGTAGTGTAAAAGTTAACACTGCATTCAATGGCGAATTTGTAGCGGGAAATAAACGTGCAAATAAAAGTATTACCACGAGAAATAATGATCTTTTTAGAACATCGGACTCAGACGAGTGGTACAAGCGATACGTTATCGAGCCTACGTTAACGCTGCTCGATGAATTTCAACTTTCAACTACCAATCACAAAAGAAAAGTACATTTCTTTTATCAAAACCGTTAAAGGTACCACTGAAGAAGATTCACGAAAACATATCCAGTTACGATTCATTGATGCATATAGATTCCTTAACACTAGTCTCGATAAATTAGCGTCATATTTCAATACCAATAAATTAAAAATTGTACGTTCAGAATTTTCAAGTTTATCTAATGAAGAATTCAATTTATTAATTCGAAAGGGTGTATTTCCTTATAAATATGTGGATTGCGCGGACAAGTTGCAGGATACGTGTTTACCGCCGCGCGAATCATTTTTCAGTAGTCTGACCGGTGATACGGTGTCCGAGAGCGATTACGCGCACGCTGAGAATGTCTGGAAGCGATTCTCCATTCAAACGCTAGGTGAATACAATGACTTATATTTAAAAACAGATGTTTTGTTATTAGCTGACATTTTTGAAAATTTTGGCGACACATGTATTAAAAGTTATGATCTTGATCCTGCATATTATTACACACTTCCTGGATACACGTGGGATGCTATGCTAAAACATACTAAAATTACATTTGAACTACTCACAGACATTGATATGATATTGTTCATTGAGCGTGGTATACGTGGAGGTCTAAGTCAATGTTCAGGTAGATATGCGCAAGCGAATAATAAGTACATGCAGTCGTACGACTCATCGAAACCATCGTCGTACCTGATGTATTTTGATACATCAATAATTTATACGGATGGGCAATGTGTCAACCTTGCCCTATGCTAAATTTCAATGGGTTGAAGATATCTCAAATTTTGATGTGAACGCAATCGCTCTGGATTCACCCACAGGCTACATTCTCGAGATTGATCTCGAATATCCTCAAAATCTTCACGACGCGCACGCCGATCTTCCGTTCTGTCCGACGCGCGACAAGCCACCCGGTACGCGAGAAGAGAAATTGCTCGCAACTGTTTACGAAGAAGCGTTACATCATTCATTATCGTAACCTGCAGCAATGTATGCGTCATGGTCTCCGGGTAACACAAATACACCGCGTGTTAAAATTCGCACAATCTCCATAGCTCCGCAAGTATATAGAATTAAACACACAATTCCGAATCCTTGCAAAAAATGATTTCGAAAAAAATCTATATAAACTTATGAATAATGCACTATTCGGGAAAACTATGGAGAATGTGCGCAATCACGTTGACGTAAAACTTTTAACGAAATGGGACGGACGGTACGGCGCGGAGGCAATGATCGCAAGACCTAATTTTCACAGCAGAAGCGTATTTTTGGAGAACTTAATCTATCGAACTGCGTAAACTCGAGGTGAAATTTGTGACGGTTCGCCTTTCCCGAACGCCTCGGACAGGCTCGCCGGGCACCAGGATTCGAGAGAAGGGGGGAAACCAACTTGCGCACACCGATATTAAAGTAATAAGTCTTTATTATAAGGCTTATCCTATCTTACATATTTCTTATGCTACCTTATGTACTACTTAGACTACGCGGGTATACACAATAATGTACAACTTAACCTAGCGATGTCAGTCGGACGGGAGCGCGCTCGTGCGCGGCACCTTAGAACGCGGTCGCGACCCGGGGGCGCCGGCGAGAACCGGCGGGTAGGGCGGCCAGGTAACCTGCCCCGTTGGAGATGACAAGGACGGCCGAATGCCGGCGAGAACCGGGCGGCAGAACGGCCAGGTGGCCTGCTCTGTTGGCGGACACAAGGATGGCCAAATGCCGGCGAGAACCAGGCGGCAGAACGGCCAGGTGGCCTGCTCTGTTGGCACAACAAGGATAGCCGAATGCCGGCGAGAACCGGGCGGCGGAACGGCCAGGTGGCCTGCTCCGTCGGCGGACACAAGGATAGTCAAATGCCGGCGAGAACCGGGCGTCAGAGTGGTCCGGAGACCTACTCAGTCGACAGGACGGGACTGGTGCTCGATCCCGATCGAGCTTGGCTTTTATACCCGTCGGGGCGATCCCCACGCGCTCCCAGCAGCGTGGTGGGATCGGTTCCCGACGGGGGTACTAGACTTTCGGGAGGGGCGTCCGTAGACGCCGAGTCCCGTGGTGGGGCGGATGGTCGGCCCGGGACTTAGTGACGTATCGTCACAAATTCAACAAGCCGATCTATGTAGGAATGTGTATACTCAACATTTCAAAAATCTGTTTGTATGAATTTCACCACGAGTACATGTTACCATTGTATCGCGACAAATGCAAAGTGATGTATACCGACACCGACAGTTTCGTATACCAGTGCGTCGAGTGCGAGAATATTTATGAAAATATGAAACGTGATATTGCAAGATTCGACACAAGCGATTATCCGATCAACAACGCATACGGTATGCCTCTTGAAAATAAAAAAGTACCGGGTTTAATGAAGGACGAGAACAACGGTGCGATAATGACCGAGTTTGTTGGACTCAGGGCGAAAATGTATGCAATGAGGGTGGATGGGAAGAAGGATACCAAAAAGGCTAAAGGTGTCAAGAGCAGCGTCATCGCGCGAACTATAACATTCGATAATTATACACGCTATCTCCGCGAAGAAATCGAAATGACACGTCGTCAATCATGTATACGATCAAAGTTACATGAAGTATACACAATATCTGAAAAAAATCGCCGAGCCCGTACGATGACAAACGATATCTCATGCCGGATTCGATTGAGACATTGCCGTGCGGACATTGGCGGATATCTTTGTAATATATTGTATTAAATACCTATTTCATATTTGTATATTTTATATCATGTATTTTATGTTTTACATGTATTTTTGTAGTTTTACATTTTGTACTATATATATATTATACATTTTACACATATTTTATGTATTTTATATTTCTGCGTCTTTATATTTCATATTTTACATGTATTTATATATATATAAAACTCGTACGAAAAAAAAGATTTTTATACCTATCATATAAATTAAGGATAAGGAAGAAGGGATAATAAAGATACTCTTTGTTATGTATCATACAAAATTTATTTGTGATATATTTCATACATTGTACTTTTATATGTTTATAATAAATAAACGTTTTTTTTTTCTATATGAATCAAATGATATTGTCTTTGTGTATCCATGAATTGTGCGATCCATCGAATCCCAACCACTTTACATAGACCTCGTCACTCTTCCTGCGTAATATTTTTTCCACAAGAAATACTTCCGGATGAGTCGTGCGATGCAATTCGTACTCGTAGAACGCTCCAGATATAGATTTTCCACGATAATCCTCGAGGTTACGGGATTGGTATGTTGGACTTTAATGATCTTAAACACCTCAGTCGTCCAATTTGGTGTATAACCCTTTTCAAAGATAGTTTTGTACTTGCTTACACGTACAGAGTCACCCACTTTAAATTTCGCTGGACCGGCAATTTTTATAGTGTTGTATACTGTAACCAAGAGTCTTTCAGCTACCGCGGGCGTTACGTCAACGGATCGCATGCCAATTGTTCGATGCTTTCGGGTATTGTAATTAGACACGAGACGCGGTAACATATCGATCCATTTGTAATTGCCGTTGAGCGTAAACTGTTTCCACATGTCGTTTTTCAGCGTGCGATTGAATCGCTCAACGACCGACGCTTTCATTACGTAGAGTACGTAGAATAATGATGAATATCATGTTTTTTCAAGAGTTTCTGCACATCAGCGTTGTAAAACTCCTTTCCCATATCAGTTTGCAAGTTTTTCGGATGTCTACTACTCTCTCGAATTATCTTGGCGATGACGATCTCGAACTATAACACGTGGAAAATTTCTTCTTGCTGGAGGGTGCAGTTCCTCGACGAGTCGCAACCTCTCAGAACTAACACGTCTATTGAATTTCGATGATTTCATGTTTCGCAAACTATCGATCAAGTAATAACACGCGCGATGAAATTACACTACGATTTATTTTATTCTTTCATGTTCTTTCACGTTCTTTCATGTTCTTTCGTGTTCGTTTCATGTTCTTTCACGTTCGTTTTACGTTCTTTCACGTTCTTTTGCGTTTGTTTCGCATTCATTTCACGTTCTTTCACGTTCTTTCGCGTTCGTTTCGCGTTCGTTTCACGTTCTTTTACGTTCTTTCGCGTTCGTTTCATGTTTTTTCACGTTCTTTCACGTTCGTTTCACGTTCATTCACGTTCTTTTGCGTTCGTTTCATGTTCGTTTCACGTTCTTTCACGTTCGTTTTACGTTCTTTCACGTTGGTTTCACGTTCTTTCACGTTCGTTTTACGTTCTTTCACGTTGGTTTCACGTTCTTTTACGTTCGTTTCACGTTCTTTTACGTTCGTTTCACGTTCTTTTACAATAAGGCCAGCCTCGCGAAGTTTCTCAATTATTGACAACATCTCATTGTGACCAGCTTGACGCGAAGCTTCAAACAAACGTAAGCGATCCACTAGCTCGTTGGGATCGTCCCAGTGCACGTAATCGATCGCGTTATCATTTAATGTCACAACGTTAAGTAATCCTTTTCCAATCGTAAATTTATCATTTAATAACGGTGCAATTATATATTTATACTTATATCCCTTATTGCTCAATAATCGACCGTGTGAAACGTGATTTCGTTTATGCGCGTTTGTAACCAACAATATGTTTTTATACTTTCGTTTATCGTTTTCCATGTAGAGGGAATCATCGGGATATCTCTTAAAGATCAGCTCGTAAAGACCTGGTGTGCCAACGTATCGCATGCCGTCGACAATTATGTTATCTTCATTGTCCACGTCAAACTTTTTACTACCAAGCATCATTCCATCCTTGCCCAGATAAACACCGTAAATGATATCTGTAATTTTCTCTTTTTCACCATGACCGCTGAGGAAATCTCCGATGTACTCTTGACCTAGCGGACCAAAGTGCTGCGACAACGCTTTTCGACCCTCTGGTGTTTGCAAACAATTTCGAACGATTGCTGCAAACGAATCGTCTGCAGTTTCGAAAACATCTTCGTTCTCGAGCGACTTGGGTATTTTCGGTTGTACAACTACCGTACGCGGCGTGGACGCGATCGCTGATGAATCCATTGCATCATTTAACGTATGCTGCTGCTGTTCATGCTGTATCGAAGGTAAATCTACCGCGTCGTAAAATGTATGCCGCATAAGTTTGTACGATTCGTTTAAGGTGTGATCCATCGAAGTGTTTTTTCGTTTCCTCTTTATCTTACTCTTTGTCGTATCCTTCTGAACAAACGACGTTTCAACATTATTGTCACGAGGCTCCTCTTTTATTGCGTGTGTACTAGAATTGTCAACAATCTTTTGCAGCGGTTTAATGAAAGGTTCAAAGCGTCTCTTGGTCACGATATCCTCTTCAATCCTACCGGTCTTCAAGGCGCGATGTTTTTTTCGGATTGATTCACTCGTTTTCTCAATCTCCCTTGCGATTTTTTCACGCTCGCGTATATCTTTGTTTTCAGCCATATTGACGTTTATTTAACGTTGACGTATCGATAACGACTAACACGTGATTTATACTTATCTTGAATATACATGTAAGTCTAATAAGAGATAAAGATTAATTAATTTGATGAAAACATATTAATTGAAAACATTTAATTCATTACGTTCTTTGTATGAGGGATACGTGAGTAGTAGAGCTAGGGCGGTTCTAACTCAAGTTGGAGTGGGGATAAGAGGAGGGGAGGGGAGGGTAATTAATCGAGGGGAGGGTAATTAATTGAGGGGGAGAGGGTAATTAATCGAGGGGAGGGTAATTAATTGAGGGGGAGAGAGGATTTAATCGAGGAGGAGAGGGTATTTAATTGTAGGGGAGAGGATAATTAATAGAGGGGAGGGTATTTAATTGTAGAGGAAAGGGTATTTAATTGTATTGGGAGAGGCTAATTATTTGAGGGAGAGGGTATTTAATTGTAGGGAGAGGGTAATTAATCGAGGAGGAGAGGGTAATTAATAGAGGGGCAGTATTAATCGGGGAAATTAATCGAGGGGATTAATTAATCTATCGCGAAAGAAGGGTTATCAAATAATTTATCAGGGAGGGGTAGGGTTAATCTGTCACATAAATTTCAAATTTCTTTTGTTCTTATTGTTCTTTATAACAAACGTCTTTGTCATAAATTTTAAACTTTCTTTTTTTTTTGTTTATTGTTTCTTTTTAACAAATTACCCTGTCATAAATTTTGAATTTTCTTTGTTTATTGTTTCTTTTTAACAAATTACCCTGTCATAAATTTTGAACTTTCTTTGTTTATTGTTTCTCTATACCAAATGATACTGTCATAAATTTCAAACTTTCTTTTGTTTATTGTTTCTTTTTAACAAATTACCCTGTCATAAATTTTGAACTTTCTTTTCTTTTTTCTTTGTTTATTGTTTCTTTTTAACAAATTACCCTGTTATAAATTTCAAACCTCCTTTTCTTTATTATTTCTCTATAACATATTACCCTATCATAAATTTCAAAACTCTTTTGTTTATTGTTTTTCTAACAAATGAGAAACTTGTCTTAATATGTTTTCGAAAGTCCTTTGTGCTCACCACCACCGCCGCTCAGGTAAAGAGACTTTATTATTTCATATATGTAATGTAATTTTTATTTGATTATTTATAATTTGAGTTAGATTACATATGCATATGTATTCTAATTTAAATTATAAATAATTAAATAATAAAAATTATATTACGTATATTCCACTCCAGTTACGGTTTGCTCTCTATCTCTCTCCCACTACACTAATCGTATAAGCAGCGCCCTTATCTTGGCTGCTAGCGAGCGCCGATATCAGGCTGCTAGATTTTACAAACATAAAAACTTTAAATTTTTAAATAAATAAATAAATAAAATAAAATAACATGCGGATACTGTAGTCTGCGTTTAATATTATACCTGAAAAATTTCTTTGATACAATTAAACCTATAGTAACATAATAAATCTTAGCTTTCTCTTTTTCGAAATTCTTTTCAAAGATCATGTGACTTACAAATAGCATAAGTATATATAGGTGAGACTCTTAGAGCATCCCTTAGACGTTTTCAAGTCTATTTCTGAGCAAGTTTATCCGAAGTCTATGTGCAGCTAGTTTTCAAGTGTGATTAGTAAAAGATATAGTTTTTCCGAAAAATGAGTGATATGGAAATCGAAGTTATCGACATCGCTGATGATGATTACATCGAAGTTATCGACATCGCTGATGATGATTACATCGAAATCATCGACATCGCGGACGATGATGATGAAGTCGAAATTGAAGATGTACATAATGTACATTGTGTAAATAATGTAAATATAGATGCAAATAATGAAGAAAATATAAATATGGATGTAAATATGGATGAACAAATCGACGTTGCTGACATCGTACAACATCATATAAACGACGAGAATTTTTTTAACATCATCGATGATTTTGATGAAAATGTGCCGGATTTCCACCTTGAGGAGGAACAAGAGGATAACGAGAGCGTGCTGTCCGAAGACAGTCAGTATTTAAGCGACTGCAGTGATGAGTTCCTGGAAACGCATGAAAAAGATGTTTCAATTGCACAACTACGAGCGTTAAACGAAGAAACGAAACATTGTGCTATTTTTTCATACTATAAAACCGAGCAGACATACGGCACAGGCACATACACGGCTTGTGCTGAATGCATGATTGGAGTGGTGTATATGGACGCAGACAAAATGTTCGCCGTCCGTCAACATCTTACGGACAGGTTTACGGCAATTAGCGGCAAATATTGCTCTAATTGTCGTAAACCAGTATACATATTATTTCCATGCAATATGTGTCCGGTCTGCACACATTAAAAAAATAAATAAAAAAACTAAGAAAAAACTAAGAAAAAATTTACTAAAAAAAAATCTAAGAAAAATTATTTACAACTAGCCAACAATAGCCACAGTCACAACAGCAGCATTTTTCAAGAATAATAGTCACCATTTCCACCACTACTACCACTATTATTGGAGGGGCGCACCGTATAAGAAGAAGAGCTTCAATCTCAGTCAACCATTACAAAAGTTTAATCATCCTCACTACAGTCGCTTATTACCGGACGGACAACGAAGGATAACGTTGGCTGCTTGAGTCGATCGGTGGAAGATTTAAAAAAAAAAAACGTACAAGATGAACTACTACATTCCAATCCAGGAAAACGAAGCTCATGATAAACCGTAAGTATTTATAATTTTAAATTCATAATATTTGTTTTCTATATTTTAAAAAAATTTTTTTCTATAACTCGCTTTATTCTTTTTACAGAAAATCACAGCCGCGCCATACTCCACGTATCCTGGGGAGGAGGTTTGCTTTGACCACTACAGGGTACAAGTACTTGGAAATGGGGATCAGCGTGGGGTCTGAGCCTTTTGTGGAGATGATTCTTGGCGACAACAAGAGAAATCAGCTAATTTTGCCATATATAACATGGCAAAAATTTATCGAGAGATGTGTGGATATTGAAGAACTCGTACGAGCAACTATACCATCTTCGAGACTTTTTATTTGTGATTTAGTAATAGAAATTGTAAACGTACACGATAAAGGTATCGTAAAATTAACACTGTGTAATACCTGTATATATATGAAACCATCAACTGTACAATTTTTACTTAATCTCGAACACTGCGC